>NC_052613.1:27118179-27293727 GCF_016545825.1 Eucalyptus grandis
CAAGGAAGAGGAAGGCTTTGCTGGGCAAATGATATCTTCTTCTCAGCTTGGAGTGTAGTACTTATAAAGGAGAAATAGGACAAATAAGGCGTTGACTTTTGAATGCAGTTGCAAAAGTTCAAACTACGTAGCGTGAAACATGTCTATTGGCCCCAAGAAAAAAGTCTTCTCAAACTCAAATAATTTGCAGCCCAAAAAAAAAAAAAAAGACCAAAATAATTTATTAACAATTAATTGGAAAGGAGAAAAAAACAGCTTAAATTTTCTTTAATGATTAAATTTAGCAAAATTGTGAGAATGAACTTATATAATAATTCTAGCTCTTGTCATTCGCTATTATATTGATAGAAAAGGAGGAGCTCGAAACTTGGAAGGCGGAATGACATGCTAGACTTCTTTTATAAGGCTCCTTTTGGCAAGTCAGAAATTTTCTTGACAAGGCCGACAGAGTGCCCTAAAGGGCTGGTTCTTTCATGAATCCACCATCGATATCAAAACCTTTTATCGTGCTTGTTGACACTCAAAATTGTCCTTATTGTCACGTGCTAGTCACAAGGGGATATAGACAATCATAGACATTCAAAATCACCCTCGTTGTCACGTGCAAGTTGTGATTAATATTAACCCAGGTTAGTCAAGAGCCGTTGGACTTGATTTCGATGCGCCTTCAAATGGAATCGTGATTCAGTGATAATTAGTTGATTGCCACATGTCAAGGTCAGAGATACTACTGAAGACGTAAAATTCAAATAGAATTGACGTCAAGATCTAGGCGGGAATGGTTTGGTACTTAAAAGGGCACGCATAATCAAATGAGCAGTAAATACATACTAGGCAAGTCATGTGAGTATCGTCGAACAAGTCAGAAGACAACAAGATATGGATAAAGCGGTTAAGGTAAGAATGTGGGGCGACTTTCAAAGTATTCAACCGACTGCCCGATTGTTCTCAGATTGGGTTATAAATACATAAATAATCCAACGAAGGGCCTCCCTCCCCTGAAGACAACACACAAAAATCATTCATCTTATCCTCTTAGTTTTTCTAAGCCTAGCTTAGTTTAGTTGTAGCTTCAGATTCCTTTAGTAGACTCAATTCTTAGAAGTGCCTATATTTTAGGTAGTGCTGTGTCGATTAGATTATGTTGTTGTGTCCTCATATCCATCTAGAAGCGGTACCTACCATCTAATGAGTCCATCTTCTAGCGTCATCAACTAAAATTCAACGTTGTGTCCTCATATCTGTTAGGAGCAGTACCTACTAGGTGTTGTTTCCACCATCCATCTCGTCGGATTTAGGTTCGATGTAGTGTCCTCATATCCATTTAGGAGCAGTACCTACCAAGTGTTGTTTCCACTTTCTAGCCGTTGATTAGGTTTCGACGTTGTGTAACCCAATTAGGAGCAGTGCCTTCTTGGTATTATTTTCAATGTCCAGCATTGTTGAATTAGCTTCAATGTTGTACAAACCATTTTGATTTTAATGGGGTTTCATTAGCGTGTTGAAGTGTGTTTGAATGAAGCCGTTGATAGATTTCAACACCGGTCGCCATTGATTCCAAGCATATTGATCGACTCCATTAGGTTCGAGACTATATATTATATATCTCCATTAGCATTGGCCTTCTCTGTCCAATACTAGCATAGAGCCTAGGTCTCCTTTAATAAAAACCAAAATATAACACTTGATGGAAGATGTTTTCGTTACGCAGGGATCCAAAATCGACGAAATAGTGCTATTCATCAAACCCATCTTTTTGCTATGAAACAAATGCTTGACACACTTGACTTATGCAAAGTTAGTTTACGATTACGGCAATTACGGAGTGATTTTGTAAACTTCTCATAGTGCTTAAATACAAACATATCATTTAGGAAATCAATTCCATAGACCATTTGCAATGACTATCACCTCTGTATGTATATATATATATATAAAAGGTGTTGACTTTTGAATGCGGCTGCAAGTTCAAATTGCACAGCATGAAACATGTCTATTGGCCCCAAGAAAAAGTCTTCTCAAACTCAAATAATTTGCCGCCCAAAAAAAAAAAAAAAACAGAAGGAGGATGAACTTATGTGATAATTCCTAGCTCCTATCATTCGCTATTCTATTGATAGAAAAGAAGGAGGAGCTCAAACTTGGAAGGCGGAATGACATGCCAGATTTCTTTTAGAAGGCTCGTTTCGGCAAGTCATAAATTTTCTCAACAAGGCCGATAGAGTGCCTAAAGGGCTGGTTCTTTCCATGAATCCACCATCAATATCAAAACCTTATTTCGTGCTTGGTGACACCCAAAATTTTTATTATTGTCACATGCTAGTCATAAGGGATATAGACAATCATAGACATTCAAATTCACCCTCGTTGTCATGCGCAGGCTGTGATTAATATTAACCCAACCCAGGTTAGTCAAGAGCCATTAGACTTGATTTCGATGGGCCTTCAAGTACGGAGGTTACGTGATTCGATAAATAGTTGATTGCCCATGTCAAGGTCAAGAGATACTACCGAAGACATAAAATTCAAATAGAATTGGCGTCAAGATTTAGGTGGGAATGGTTGGTACTTAAAAGGGCACGCATAATCAAAAGCCGTTAATACTTGCTGGACAAGTCATGTAAGCATCGTCGAACAAGTAAGAAGACAACAAGATATGGATGAAGCGGTTAAGCAGAGAATGTGGAGCGACTTTCAAAGTATTTTACCAACCTTCGATGGTTCCTAGATTGGGCTATAAATACCGCAGATAATCCAACAAAGGGCCTCCCCTCCCCCTCTCCCCCGAGGGAACAACACACAAAAATCATTCATCTTATCCTTTTAGTTATCTAAGCCTAGCTTAGTTTAGTTATAACTTGATTCCTTTCATAGACTCAATTCTTCAGAGTGCCTATATTCTAGGTAGTGTTGTTGTCAAGTAGATCCAATGTTGTGTCCTCATATCCATCTAGAAGCAGTACCTACCAATTGTTGAGTCCATCTTCTAGCGTCATCAACTAAAAATTCAATGTTGTGTCCTTATATCTATTTAGGAGCGGTACCACCAGGTGTTGTTTCCACCATCCAGCATCGTCGATTTGGGATCGACGTTGTGTCCTCATATCCATCTAGGAGTAGTACCTACTAGGTGTTGTTTCCACTGTCTAGCGTCGGTAGTGGTTCCAACGTTGTGTCCTTGAACCCAATTAGGAGCGTGCCTTCTCAGTATTATTTTCAATGTCAGTGTTGTCGGAATTAGCTTCGATGTTGTACAAACCACGTTGATTTTAATGGGGTTTCATTAATGTGTTGAAGTGTGTTTGAATCAAGCTATTGATTAGATTTCGACATTAGTCGTCATTGATTCCAAGCCATTGATCGACTCCATTAGGTTCGGGACTATATATTATATATCTCCTTTAGCATTGACTTTCTCTGTCCAATACTAGCATAGAGCCTAGGTCCCCTTTAATAAAAACCAAAATATAACACTTGATGGAAGATATTTCGTTGTGGGATCCAAAACTGACGAAATAGTGTTATTCATCGAACCCATCTTTTTCGATATGAAACAAATGCTTGACACACTTGACTTATGCAAAGTTAGTTTCACAGTACGGAGTGAATTTGTAAATTTCTCATAGTGCTTAAATACAAACAGACTCATCTTTAATGCCCACTTACACATAGTATATCATTTAGAAATCAATTCCATAGACCATTTGCAATCACTATCACTCTCTCTCTCTCTCTCTCTCTCTCTCTCTCTCTCTATATATATATATATATATATATGTATGTATGTATAAGGCATTGACTTTTGAATGCGGCTGCAAGTTCAAACTGCACAGCATGAAACATGTCTATTAGCCCCAAAGAAAAAGTCTTCTCAAACTCAAATAATTTGCTGCCCAAATAAATAAATAAATAAAAGACTCAAATAATTTATTAACAATTAATTAGAAAGGAGAAAAATAGCTTAAATTTTCTTTTGATTAAACTCAACAAAACTAATAATTCCTAGCTCCCGTCATTCGCTATTCTATTGATAGAAAGAAGGAGGGCTCCAACTTCGAAGGCGGAATGCCATGCCGAACTTCTTTTATAAGGCTCCTTTGAACAAGTCAGAAATTTTCTCAATGAGGCCGACAGAGTGCCTTGAAGGGCTGGTTCTTTCAGATCCACCATCGATATCAAAACCTTATTTCGTGCTTGTTGACACCCAAAATTATCCTTATTGTCATGTGCTGGTCACAAGGGATATAGACAATCATAGACATTCAAATCACCCTCGTTGTCATGTAGGCTGCTGTATGAACATTAATCCAACCCAAGTTAGTCAAGAGCCATTGGACTTGATTTTGATGGGCCTTCAATTGGAGATATGTGATTCGGTGATAAATAGTTGATTGCCACGTGTCAAGGTCAAGAGATACTACTAAAGATGTAAAATGCAAATAGAATTGGCGTCAAGATTTAGGCGGGAATGGTTGGTACTTAAAAGGGCACGCATAATCAAATGAGTGGTTAATACTTGCTGGACAAGTCATGTGAGTATCATCGAACAAGTCATAAGAAAATAGGATATGGATAAAGCGGTTAAGCAGAGAAAGTGGAGCAGCTTTCAAGGAGGACTCAACCGACCATCGATGGTTACCAGATTGGCTATAAATACCGTAAATAATCCAACGAAGGGCCTCCCCTCCCCTGCCCCCCTTGAACAACACACAAAAATCCTTCATCTTATCCTTTTTAATTATCAAAGCCTAGCTTAGTTTAGTTATAGCTTCAAATTCCTTTTGTAAACTCAATTCTTGGGTGCCTATATTCCTAGGCAGTGCTGTCATCGATTAGATTCCGACGCTGTGTTCTCATATCTCTAGAAGCAATACTTACCAAGTGTTGAGTCCACCGTCCAGCGTCATCAATTAAAATTCAATGTTGTGTGCTCATATCTATTTAGGAGCAGTACTTACCAAGTGTTGTTTCCACCATCCAGCGTCATCAATTTGGTTCCAACGTCATTTCCTCATATCCATCTAGGAGCAGTACCTACCATGTGTTGTTTCCACTGTCCAGCGTCATTGATTAGGATCCAATGTTGTGTCCTCAAACCCAATTAAGAGAGTGCCTTCTCTATTATTTTCAATGTCAGCGTTGTTAATTAGCTTCGATATTGTACAAACCACGTTGATTTTAGTGGGGTTTCATTAGCGTGTTGAAGTGTGTTTGAATCAAGCTGTTGATTAGATTTCGACACTGGTCATCGTGATTCCAAGCTTGTATTGATCGACTCCATTAGGTTCGTGACTATATATTATATATCTCCATTAGCATTTGACCTTCTCTATCCAATACTAGCACTTAAAGCCTAGGTCCCCTTCAATAAAAACCAAAATATAACACTTGATGGAAGATATTTCGTTACGGGATCAAAACCCGATGAAACAGTGCTATTCTTGAACCCATCTTTTTCGCTATGAAACAAATGCATGACACACTTGAATTATGCAAAGTTAGTTTTACGATTGTGGAGTGATTTTGTAAATTTCTCATGGTGTAAATACAAACATACTCATCTTGAATGCCCACTAAAACATAGTGTATCATTTAGGATATCAATTCCATAGACTATTTGCAATCACCATCCCCCACTCTCTGTCTAATATATATACACACACATATATGAAGATTCAGTTTTGACGCCAGATATGCTTACGAGTTGCATCAAAATCATAGTTACTTCTGTGTGCATCTCTAAATTCATTACTTACAGAAAAATACACATCTTAATTTGGCGCGTAGCGGCCTAACAAAAGGCTTCTGCACATGGACCCTACTACGGCGTATGGCATATCCTTTGTAGCCATTTGATGGAATACATACCATTTGCACTTCTTAAAATTCATTTGGTTACGTTTATGTAATCACTTTTTCTATTCTTAAACGAAAAAAAAAAAATGAGGTATCCTCTGTCTTTTAAGAGCTATCGGCATCTTTGAAATTTTTACTTGTCCTTCAATAATCAAGAACTTTCTTGTGTGTGATGATAAACGATGAGGATATCATTCGAATATCTAGAGTAGTTCTTTGAATGTTATATAGAAATAATTGTTACTTTAGTTAATTCTAACTAATTGACATTTTTTTTTTTCATTATGATGAAAGATATCATGGACTGACGCAAATAAAATGTGGACATGACTAACATTGTTTAGCGAGCTGAAAATAGATAAACATTTAATATTTTCCGTAACCAAATATTGTTTTTGATCGAAAGAATGTTTAAATAAAAAATAAACAAGTTAAATCGATTTATAAATATCAGTTCTGGAATTTTCAAAGGCTTTTACTGAATTTGGGAAAGCATCTGAAGACGGCTCTAGAATCTTATAGTTTAAGACAATTAAATAAATTTATTTATGGCATATCTAAATGAAACTGGCACATTAACCACACGAGTTTAGGGCTTTGGCCGGTCATTTATTTATCAAATCATCTATCTACTCCACTTTTCCCGGCATTTTGGCCCTCGTTGACTTTCGATCTCCTTTTCCGATTGGTCGTTTTTCTACTTCATTTTTGGTGTTCGGCAGCATGCAAATGATCGCTGTCGGAATGCAACCTGCCCCGTTCGCATCCTTAAAAAATGTTATAAGGCCACCCAACACGTGAACTTTGGTCCCATTTGTTTAGAAATTGGGCTATGGATTGAAAAGCCGACAAGATTTATTATAATCATATAAAAGTAGGATATGACGGTACCATAAAATCTGTACCATTGCAAAATTAGGTTGTTGTAATGAACACAAATGTACGATATAGCTTGGGATAATTGTTTAAAAAGTTATAAATTTATTATACGATGACCACTCCAATTCTAAATTTTCAAATTTAGTCAATTTAGTCATAAATCTTTTGACGATCTTTCAATATAATGATTGATCAATTTCATTCAGAAATCATTTGTAAATTGCCAATTTTTATTTTTATTTTCTATTAATTTTATTTCTCTTCCTTGGCAATGCCTTAAAGTTATGAACTCCTATATTAATTTACATTTTTAATTCGAAAGACTCACAAACTTTCTTCCATTTAAATTACTAACTCATTTTCAGGTTATGAGCTTTTATTTGAGTTACTTACCAAAGTTTATTTAATTTTTAAATTTATCAACTTTTGTTTGTCTTTCTTACAAACACCTTATACATATCAACTTTTATATGAATTTATGGACTTTTATCCATGTGATTGTTTCACTTTCTACCGTAAGATTATCAACCCTAATTTGAGTTGCTCCCAATGTTTATTTATATTTTTTTCGTAAATTTTCCAAATTTTCTATGGAGTTTTCAACTTTTATTCATCTTACTCACCAACTAGTTAGAAATACCAACCTTAAAGTTATTACCAACTTTTCTTCAATTAAGTTACCGGCTAATTTTGCCTTACCAAATCTTATTTGAGTTAGTAGTCGATAAGTTGTTTTCATATTACCAAATTCTCTTATCTTAGACCAGTTTTTTTCTTTATCTGTTACATGGTTTTGTTGACTTTTCTTGCCATTGCTTTAAATTTATCGACTACTATATGAAATTACCAATAATTATTTGAGTGACCTATGAACTATTTCCTGCATAAATTATTAGCTAACATTTATATTATATTTTAACTTGCTAAATTTTCTATTGAGGTACCACTTTCATTTCTCTTGCTTACCGACTTACCATTAGTTATAAGGGTTAATACTATTAAAAAAAAAACATTCTACTGTTAACCACCTTTTTAGTATACCTTTCTTACGAACTGCTTACAGTTTATCCACTACTATATGAATATTAGAAATATGTATCATTTACTATGTCATAAATTTAACAAAGTCATCCTACATATATATTCTTATAAAAAAATTACTAAAATGATTTGAAAATGATTTTTTGAGATGCAGAAATAAATACGATTTCCTACAGTTTAGACTAGAGCATTAGTTCAATCACCTTCCTTATATATCAATTATCAAATGGAGCTCTCGAGAACATATTGGTGGAAAAATTATTCTTTTAGTTAGGCAACGGGACTAATAATTTTCCCTTGCACATAGCGGGAGAAAAGATATGACAAAGAAAAAAGCATTAAAAGAAAAGCAGAGATGCCCCAAAAATTCGAATTGGTTATCAAATCTATGGACTCTGGAGTGCTGGCACTCCTCCTGATTTAGAAAAAAAAAAGGGCACGAAAAAGAAGTCGAGAACAATTCAACTTCGGTTAAATGGTGCCCAACTTGAATTCTGAATAAAAACTTAGTCACTGCACATCATATGATGACATAAATTTGAATAACTACCTTATTATTCTCGCAAGTATTTCTTGAGAAAGATTTTAAATTTTACTTCAAATCTAAATCAACTTACCATTAGTTATTAAAGGTTGATACCATTAAAAAAAAAACCCCAAAATATGCCGATTGTGAAATACTCCGAACTTTTATTGTGTCGTAAAAAGCCCTAAACTTGCCCGTTATGACACAAGTATCAAAAGCTTTTTTTTTTTTTTTTTTTTGTGTTCCAAAAAAAAGCCAAATTTATACATATGTGACATGTACACCATTATTTCAATTCCATCCAAGGATATATTGGTCACACTAGTACAAGTTCAAGGTTTTTTACATAGTGAGCAAATTTGGGGTTTTTGGTGACATAAATTTTTTTGGAGGTATTTATGTGACAGTGCGCATAATTGGAATTTTTTGTAGTATTTGCCTGATTATTATAGTTGATTGATTTTTTCAGAATGTTGCTGACATAATTCTCGAATTGAGTTTTCACAACGGCCAAAACATTTGGCATGTAAAACGTCGAATGATAATGAGCAAGTCTGAGATGTGCTGCTCGTCGTTTGTAGTTCTCAAAAACCTAAGGTAGGACCCATCAAACTGGTTTTCCCTCACCGCACTCATCAAGATGAAGTTAATTCAATTGCTCCTTTTAGAAGCTGCAAGAGTCCGTCGCCTTTTCTCGAGTGGTAAAACCATCATGCACAGTTCGTCAGAGAAGCCTGACGGGCTTTATAAAACCCTCTATAAATACTCCTCTTCTTCATCCTCCAAGATCACGCACAGCCTCAGCGAAATCAGAAACTCATCTACAGTTCAAATCTTGCGGGAGAAAAATATATCAAACGGAAGGGAAGATGGAGAGGAGCAAGTTGCTGCTCAAGCTACGCCAAGCCCGACGTGCGGCGCTCGGAAGACCGAACCGACTGCGACTCCGAAGAAGGGAGAGGCTGTGAAGACCGAAGCAAGCGTTGGTGCGAATGTGAATGCGATGAAGCTTGCTAAGATGGAAGAGAAGGTCTCTGTTGAGGAAGAAGTCGAGGCCAAAGTTGGATGTGATGCTTCCTCCTTTAGCAAGTGACATGTTTTATGGGATGGCATGTAGTATACATACCACGTGGCAGGATTAGGGGCATGATCATATGTTCTTGTTGGGCTTATTGAATTGGACTGATTTTGTTGGGCCTTATTTGGTTTCATGGTAATTGTCGGTTGATTGTGATAAACCAATCCATCCTCCTATTTTGCGACATAATCCTTGAAGATTGAGATTTCTTTGATTGGATTAGTCCAGAAGTTTTGATACATAATATTTTGTGAGGTCATTGAAATTATTTACACCCCTCTCCTTCTCAAAACATATAAATTAATAAATAAAAGTTTATATGTTCACTTCTTACAAAGCCGAAAGTTGTGTAAGTTGTTACTAGTATGTCATAGACTAACTTGAACAAAATTATTGGTCTTCAAATAAGCTGGATATCTTCTAATCACTAGGGATGTGAGCAAAACCCCGGGGAGCCCGAAAGCCCGGATTGATCTGGTCGACTTTCAGGCCAAATAAGCTCAGCCGAGATTTCGGTCTGGCTATAAAATATAAGTATTTTAGTAATGTAAAAAATACAAAAGTATAAAGAATATATTGTACTGAAGATTTTAATAAAGTCATAAATAATTTAAAAAGATTGTATTAAAATCAAATGAGTGAAAAATGGTGCGTCCACAATGGTCAGATTAGGGACTTTTTAGGCTAAACAGCCTCAAACGCCTTCATTGGAATGCAAGCAGGTTTTGAGTAGCAACTTACTAAAATTGCCTTTATTTCAAATTTAAGCGCAAATGTTATCTAGTAAAGTTACATAATCAATTCAACCTTATTTGACGTATAATTAGCTTGAAACTTGAACTCGATAAATTGTTTCGAAATTACCTTTTTTTTTATTAAGAATCCTAAGATTACTTAAATAATTTTTTTAAAGTGCAAGATAAATTTAATTATATCCGAACATTTTCAGCAACAGACAATATTTGAAGCACAACTTCTTATTTTTATGATTACTAGATTTTAATTTTTTGTTATAAATGATCTTAACTATATTTCTTTATAATGTTGCAGTCATGTACATTTTCTACTTGAAGATTTGCAATACACAAGATTTGGATCAATCATGGAGAATTAGAGGAAATCACTGAAAATGAAAGCGTAGATTGGTTGGGGCGAAATTTAAAGTCCGAAAATCTGTCCCAGCCAACCATTCCAAATATTTTTAGCCCATATAGGATGGGGTGGATTTTTGAGCTTTATTGTGTATATTTCGGGAGGACCAAGCTTTTAGCCTTTGCACCGTGTAGCCTAAAAATGGCTGAGCTCAATTGCTCTTTTATGTTCGTATATTTCTAGAAGTTCATTAGAGATTTTTTTAATCGTATACGAAAATAATAAAATTTCACAAGTGAACACATTAATTTTCTGGCAAAAAAATTAATTTTCATTTTATCTAATTTCATAACCTTTCGGGCCTAGCCTGACCCGAACCCGATAAGCCTGGCATAAATGTGGATGGGCTAGATAGTCCATTTTGGGTCCAAACTTTCTTTTGGGCTAAAAAATTCCAGGCTTGAAAGTTCGGGCCACGACAAAATTGGCTACAGACCCGACCTAGCTTGCCATTCTCTAGGGCCCACTGCCCTTCTTTTATGTGATATTTCCAGTTTTCTATTTATTTTCTTCTAATGGATAATAATAATAATAATAATAATAATAATAATAATAATAATAATAATAATAATAATGTCTATTTACTCATTGTCAATTTCTTCACCTTCATTTTTCCACTCTTTTCAAACATAAAATAGTCATTCATCTTATTTTCTTGGCTTTCATTTTCCAAACATTTCCAAATAACTTTATTTTCTTCACCCTATATTTCCCTTCAACTCGGAATCTTTTTTTTTTACCAAACATAGTTTTGGTAGATTTGATTTAGGGCGTGTCGATGAACATTCAATTTATTTTCTTCACCCGATATATTCATCTATATAAAGTTTAAGCAAAATGAATTTCAAAGGCATGCAATAAATAAATTATAATAATGGATAACTCACATTAGAAATAAACATATGTTTGATCTTTTGTAATTATTGATTATTAATGTAAACTAAAGCGATAGGGTTTGTTAATATCAGAAAAAGTAACTTGATTCTTAACTATCACTATTATAAGTTTACGTTCGAGACATCTATATTTTTTTTCAATATCATTTTATTCAAAAATTGAATTATTGGAATAAAATATAAACTGTGATCTTGCAAATAGACTAAGATATATTTTTATACTACTTTAAAATTAAGTGAATGTCTTTATTAAGTGAAATTTATTTAATTAATATAATAAGCTACACATAAATAATATTCATGTGGTAATATATAATCAACATTCGTGTTAGGTGGTTTGACCTAGCAATGTCGGTTAGTAAGTTGTGTGGTAAGAAAGAAATATTTCTATTATGGGTCAATATTCTGAAATACCCCAAACTTGTAGATTTATGATAAACTTATCTCAAATTAATTTTTTGACCACGAAAAACCCAAATTAGTATACCTATGACAAATTTACCTCAAATAACCACAAAAAAATTCAAACTAGTGCACTTGTGAAAAATTTATCTATAAACTAATTTTTTTACCACAAAAAATCCCAAACCAATATATTTATAACAAATATACAATTCGTTAAATTGAATTAATATCACAAAAAATCGCAAAAATAGTACAACTATGACAAACAGAGAGTAAAATTCCAAACTGATACATCAGTCAACTATCATGCGTCATCTGACTCAGCAATTTGGCAATAAAATTTAATGAAATCTAATTGAGGGTAAATTTGTTAAAGGTGCACCAATTTAGGGTTTTTTATCGTGATTTTCTGCTATGATCATCTGTTTATGCCTCATCAAATTTGCATCTTTCCGTATACACAGCTCATTTAAGTTTGCTAATTCCCCATATCTTGTTCGAGGATAGGATGGAAAGGAAAAAGCCAAGTTTTATTTTGTTTGATCAGTTAGATAGGTTGGAGTGGGTAATTTATTAACGTATTAAATAGATCATACATAAATTTTCAAAGGAAGCCCTAAAGTTGACTTCAGTAGCACAAAGTGGTAATCTTGTAACTTTTTTGGCGGCTGAAAACCTCTTTATTCAATAAAAAGGGTATAGAAAGATCACAAACGTGGGGTTTTTGTGACCAACAAAGATAATAATTCTCAAAGGAGTAGAATGGAGATTGCAATGTCAAACTTGATTCTATTTGAGGGCCAAATCAAACTTGAATTGAAGCGTGTGTAGTTTTACAAGGAGACTAGCTCTTGGGGGCTAGCTTAGCCTTGATCATCTCGACCTCCTTAACATCAATCCGGAACGCCTTGGCCAGCACATTGTTCAGCACCGTGGGTTCAACCGCAAACAATGTAGTCGCGATAAACGAGGCTCTTGGCAATTGGTTGTTGAATGCCGCAAAGGTAGCCGCGGAGGTGTTTTGGACGTTCATTTGGAAGTGGACCAAACCTCTAGGGAAAATAAAGATCTCGCCTGCCTTGATGGTCTTAGCTACGAGGACGTTAGCAGTGGTTATGAATCTGGCGTATGTCTCCCCATAGAGCACGAACACCATCTCGGTGGCTCGTGGGTGGGTATGGGGTGCGCTGAGGCCGAAAGGAGCAAAGTCACTACGGTCAAAGGACATCCGAGGGTGTTGAGGCCTGGGATCTTTAGGACATTGCCCCTTCTCACCAGATTGCCTAAGGTGTTGTTGGGGAGTTCGGGTTTGGCCAGCCCATCGTAGAAGAAGTCCGTTTCGTTGAAAGCCACTTTGCAAGGGAATCCATTGACTTTCACTTCTGTTCATCACAATACTATGAATCATACAATGCCTTAAACATGCATATTATTTGTTTTGTGAGAGAAACTTATGAGTCCTATACTAACTTCAGAAATACTTTTAGTTTAAGAATAGAAATCTTGTATAGTTACCAAACACGTTATCTTATTCAAAAATTATTCCAGGGAGTAGAAATAGAAAAAAAAACTATTTCTCAAAAAGAAATTATTCTCCGGAACAAAAATGTTACCAAATGCACTTAATGTCTAAGGTTTATTGATACTCGTCGGAGTCCCGAGAAGTTTAAGAAGAAGATTATAAGAAGCACACATAGACAAGCTTATATGCTCTTAATGGAAGTGAGATCGGCGACACAGACATCTTGGAGCATGTCAACATTAGTAGAAACGATACCTAGGAAGACGGCGAAGCTCATGACTATAACAACAAGAACCACCATTCTTGGACCGATCGCCATTGTTAATGGCATGCAAAAGGAAGCAAGCAAGAAGAAGGCTTTGCTGGGCAAATGATATCTTCTTCTCAGCTTGGAGTGTAGTACTTAAAAGGGAGAAATTGGACATATAAGGCGTTGACTTTTGAATGCGGCTGCAAGTTCAAACTGCGTAGCATCAAACATGTCTATTGGCCCCAAAGAAAAGTCTTCTCAAACTCATATAATTTGTTGCCCAAGAAAAAAAAGACTCAAATAATTTATTAACAATTAATTGGAAATGAGAAAAACAACTTAAATTTTCTTTAATGATTAAATTCAGCAAAACTATGAGAATGAACTTATATAATAATTCCTAGCTCCTGTCATTCGTTATTCTATTGATAGAAAGGAGGAGCTCGAAACTCCGAAGGCGGAATGACATGCTAGACTTCTTTTATAAGGCTCCTTTTGGCAAGTCAGAAATTTTCTTGACAAGGCCGACAGAGTGCCCTAAAGGGCTAGTTCTTTCATGAATCCACCATCAATATCAAAACCTTATTTCGTGCTTCTTGACACTCAAAATTGTCCTTATTGTCACGTGCTAGTCACAAGGGATATAGACAATCATAGACATTCAAAATCACCCTCGTTGTCACGTGATAAATAGTTGATTGCCACGTGTCAAGGTCAAGAGATAATACTAAAGACGTAAAATTCAAATAGAATTGTTGTCAAGATTTAGGTGGGAATGGTTGGTACTTAAAAGGGCACGCATAATCAAATGAGTGGCTAATACTTGCTGGACAAGTCATGTGAGTATCATCGAACAAGTCATAAGAAAACAAGATATGGATAAAGCGGTTAAGCAAGGAAAGTGGAGCGACTTTCAAGGAGGACTCAACCGACCATCGATGGTTACCAGATTGGCCTATAAATACCATAAATAATCCAACGAAGGGCCTCCCTCCCCAACCCCCCCCCACCCCTTGAACAACACACAAAAATCCTTCATCTTAACCTTTTAATTATCTAAGCCTAGCTTAGTTTAGTTATAACTTCAAATTCCTTTCGTAGACTCAATTCTTGGAGTGCCTATATTCTAGGTAGTGCTGTCGTCGATTAGATCCCGACGTTGTGTTCTCATATCCATCTAGAAGCAATACTTACCAAGTGTTGAGTCCACCATCCAGCGTCGTCAATTAAAATTCAACGTTGTGTGCTCATATCTATTTAGGAGCAATACTTACCAAGTGTTGTTTCCACCATCCAACATCGTCAATTTGGTTCCGACGATGTGTCCTCATATCCATCTAGGAGTAGTACCTACCAAGTGTTGTTTCCATTGTCTAGCATTGTTGATTAGGTTCTAACGGCGTGTCCTCGAACCCAATTAGGAGAAGTGCCTTCTCGGTATTATTTTCAATGTCAAGTGTTGTTGAATTAGCTTCGATATTGTACAAACCACGTTGATTTTAATGAGGTTTCATGAGCATGTTGAAGTGTGTTTGAATCAAGCTATTGATTAGATTTTGACACTGGTCATCATTGATTCCAAGCTTGTATTGATTGACTCCATTAGGTTCGAGACTATATATTATATATCTCCATTAGCATTTGACCTTCTCTATCCAATACTAGCATAAAGCCTAGGTCCCCTTGATGGAACATATTTCGTTGCGGGATCCAAAACTGACGAAAGAGTGCTATTTATCGAACCCATCTTTTTGCTATGAAACAAATGCTTGACACACTTGAATTATGCAAAGTTAGTTTACAATTATGGAGTGATTTTGTAAATTTCTCATGGTGCTTAAATACAAACATATTCATCTTGAATGCCCACTAAAACATAGTGTCTCATTTAGGATATCAATTCCATAGACTATTTGCAATCACCATCCCCACTCTCTGTCTATATATATATATCAAGATTCCATTTTGATGCTAGATATGCTTGCGAGTTGCATCAAAATCATAGTTACTTTTTTGTGCATCTCTAAATTCATTACTTACAGAAAAATACACATCTTAATTTGGCGCGTAGCGACCTAACAAAAAGGCTTTTGCACATGGAACCTACTACGGGGTATGTCATATGCTTTGTGGCCATTTGATGGAATACATACCATTTGCACTTCTTAAAAGTCATTTAGTTACGTTTATGTAATCACTTTTTCCTATTCTTAAACGCAAAAAATGAGGGTATCCTCCGTCTTTTAAGAGCTATCGGCATCTTTGAAATTTTTACTTGTCCTTCAATAATAAAAAACTTTCTTGTGTGTGATGATAAACGATGAGGATATCCTTAGAATATCTAGAGTAGTTCTTGAATGTTATATAGAAATAATTGTGCTACTTTAGTTAATTCTAACTAATTGACATTTTTTTTTTTTCATTATGATGAAAGATATCATGGACTGACGCAAATAAAAGGTATAATGACATCTGGACATGACAAACATTGTTTAGCGAGCTGAAAATAGATAAACATTTACTATTTTCCGTAACCAAATATTGTTTTTGATCGAAAGAATGTTTAAATAAAAATAAACGAGTTAAATCGATTTATAAATATCAGTTCTGGAATTTTCAAAGGCCTTTACTGAATTTGGTAAAGCATCTGAAGACGGCTCTGGAATCTTATAGTTGAAGACAATTGAATAAATTTATTTATGGCATATCTAAATGAAACTAGCACATTAACCACACGAGTTTAGGGTTTGGCCGGTCATTTATTTATAAAATCATCTATCTACTCCACTTTTCCCGGCATTTTGGCCCTCGTTGACTTTCGATCTCCTTTTCCGATTGGTCGTTTTTCTACTTCATTTTTTATGTTCGGCAGCATGCAAGTGATCGCTGTCGGAATGCAACCTGCCCCGTTCGCATCCTTAAAAAATGTTGTAAGGCCACCCAACACATGAACTTTGGTCCCCTTTGTTTAGAAATTGGGCTACAGATTGAAAAGTCGACAAGATTTATTATAATCACATAAAAGTAGGATATGACGGTACCATAAAAAACACATACTGTTGTGAAATTAGGTTGTTGTAATGAACTCGTATGATATACCTTGGGATAATTGTTTAAAAAGTTATAAATTTATTGTACGACGACCATTCTAATTCTAAATTTTTCAATTTGGTCAATTTAGTCATAAACCTTTTGATGATCTTTCAATATAATTATTCTGATCAATTTCACTCAGAAATCATTTGTAAATTGCAATTTTTTTTTATTTTTCTATTAATTTTTATTTCTTTTACTTGGCAATGCCTTAAAGTTACAAACTCCTATATTAATTTACATTTTTAATTCGAAAAACTCGCAAACTTTCTTCCATTTAAATTACGAACTCATTTTCAGGTTACGAGCTTTTATTTGAGTTACTTACCAAAGTTTATTTAATTTTTAAATTTATCAACTTTTGTTTGTCTTTCTTACAAACACCTTATACTTATCATCTTTTATATGAATTTGTCAACTTTTATCCATGTGATTGTTTGACTTTCTATCGTTAGATTATCAACCCTAATTTGAGTTGCTCCCAATGTTTATTTATAATTTTTTTCGTAAATCTGCCAACTTTTCTATGGAGTTTTCATCTTTTATTCATCTTACTTACCAACTAGTTAGAAATTACCAACCTTAATTAAAGTTATTACCAACTTTTCTTCGATTAAGTTATTGGCTAATTTTGCATTACCAAATCTTATTTGAGTTGCTCCCAATGTTTTTACTATTACCAAATTCTCTTATACTAGACCAATTTTTTTCTTATCTGTTACATAATTTTGTTGACTTTTTTGGCCATTGCTTTATATTTATCGACTATTATGAAATTATCAATATTCATTTGAGTGACCTATGAACTTTCCCCAAATAAGTTATTAGCTAACATTTATATTATATTTTAATTTACTAACTTTTCTATTGAGGGACCACTTTCATTTCTCTTGCTTACCGACTTACCATTAGTTAATGCACAAGATGAAGACCGTGTTTTCTCATTTTCACACGTACAACAACCAAAGATATTTACTGATAAATGGATAAGCACAACAACTAAGAGGGAGATGAATTGCTTGTTCTAGTGGAAATTAATTTTTCTTGTGAAGGACACGTAGAATGTGCTGCTGTAGCGGAAAACAGTTATGCAGCAACATTCATCTGCTATCAAATAAGGAGATAGAAATATGTAAAATAGATTTACAGTGGTTCGGTCTTTTACTTGGCTTACTTCACTCTCCTAGCTCTAACAGTCACAATAAGGTTGCAGCCCACTATGTAATCCTCAAAGTGTTGTTTCTACAGGAAGCTTGATTAGATGATTCTATAAACTCACTCTCACAACACTGACTCTCTTCCCATATTATAGACACACAGACTTGTACAGAGAGATACAATCATAATTATATAGCTTCTACACACGAGAATAACATGAAGATGAATACTCAGAGAATAAGTTAATTTTGTCGTTCCCCCTAACTCTACTACTTTTCCTTAGGTTGAATTAGGATAGAAGAAATGGAAAATGCAACTAAGCAATCAAGATGGTGGTAAACTTTGACTTGTAAATGCCTAATTGACGTGGTAGAGACACATGATATGACAAGCCAATAAAGGTAAGTATTTCCAACTTTCAACCTTCAATTAGGATGACAAACATATCGCATAGGCAATGTGGATAGTGGATTGACTGATTACACCAAATTAATCGTGTGACTAGCAATAATACACATCCACTGCAGAGGTGAAGTTTAATCTTTTAATTAAGAATTTTTCTCTAAAGATGAACATTATTCCTAAAAATGCCAAAAACCAAGAAGCGTATTTGATATAGATACAAATTTCGCGAGGATTTTTAATTTTTTTAATCATCACTCAAATTATATTTACGTAATATCGGGATTTCACTTTATAGCCTCTATTGTAAAAGCTAGGAATTTATGATTTTGTACTGTCACTTTTGTAACTTTGTTATTAAGCTTCAGATTTTAATTTGTTATTAAATGAACGCGGCAAGGAAACTTCTGGGGTGACAAACCATTGACAATGACATTGAGAAGACTGCAAGAATCAGGGGTATCGATTCATCTTAAGAGAAAACTCACCTTACAACTAGTCTGAAAAATATTTGCCCATCTAATGAAGTTTTTTATTTTTATTTTTTTATTCTAACTCAGAAAAAGATGGACAAGAATCATTTGATTATTTCAGGGGTTAGCATCTACTTTTGTTGTTTCCTGAAATTGAATATCAAGTTGTTTGGATATTCAAAGACTCGCAAACCGCTATTTTTATTTTTATTTTTTGGCATTATTTCTTTGTTCTCACATCTAACCACCGAATCATATTACCTAGCAATACCGCGGAAGATGAAGACCATGTTTTCTCATATTCACACTTGCAACAACCAAAGATATTTACAATCAATTTTTCTTGCTATCAACCAAATTAAAACGCCAAGCATTGAATTTTTATCTCTTCCAGTTTTAAAAGTTTGAGATGTTTGACGTTAAATTAAACATGATTTCGTAAAAAGAGAAATGTCTTGCGCAGGAGAGAGAGAGGTGTCGGTTTGGTTGGGGGAGTGGCGTCATCCATCGAGGATAGGATGGTGATCACCGGTATGGTGGGGAGAGAGAGAAAAGAGAAAAATGTAGTAGTGGAGAATGTATTTATGTGATAATTATATCGTCGGGTATAACAAGTCAATGAAAAGTGAATATTTCCAACATTTAAGTGCCACTTAAGATGACATACAATAACTGACCAAAAAAAAAAAAAAAAAAAGATGGCATACAATATACACAAGTAATGCGGATTGACTAATTACACCGCATCAATCGTGTGATAGGCACATGAAATTTATGTTAGTGGTAGAGTGGTAGTTCAAACTTTTGTGTTAGGATTTTTTTATATGGATAATAAGTTTGAGAGGATTTTTGAATTTTCTCTAATGCGATCAAATCCAAGAAAAGCTCAAAAAACATCTTCATATTCTATCCAGATTTTTTGGAAAAATTCCAAATAAGGGCATGAAGTGTTTTCATTTTCTCAAATAAGGGTTTGGAGTGGATATTGTTTCAAATTAGAGCTTGAAGTGGCATCATTTTCTCAATTTAGAACATGAAGTGGACGTTATTTTAGATAAAGGACTAAAATGGCTATATCAGTCTTAAATAAGGGCCTAAACTCACTACCTGTGAAGGGCAATTTCATCTTTTTATTTTTAAATTCATTTCTTTCTTCCTTTATTCATAAAAAATAAAAAATAAAAACTAAAAATTTAAAAAAAGAAGAAGAAGGAAAAACACGCTTGTGGCCACCATCCTATTGCTGGTGGGGCGGCAACGATGATCGATGAGGTTGCCAGTGCTTAGGCGAGGGTTGGCAACCCTTGCTAACCAAAGGTGAGGACTAGTGGATGGAAGAAGGTGGCAACCCTCTCCCAAGTCTAGGCGAGGTTGCCCGCCCTTGCGTAGGCCTAGCGGCCCTCACCTAGTGCCCTTAGGCTTTTGTCGACTAGAGGCGAAGGCCAGCAAGCCCTCGCTAGAGACGAGAGAGGGTGGCGACCCTCGCCTAAACCCTTGCCTAGATCGAGGCAAGGGTGAGCGACTCTCACCTAGATTTGGGAGAGGGTCATTGCCCTCTCTCATCTCTAACAAGGGCCTGTTAGCCCTCACCTCTAGTCGGTGGGGTTTGCAGGCCATCACCGTCACCCCACTAGCGATGGGGCAATGGTCATAGGTGGGAGAGAGTCCTCTCGCCTGTTTTTTTTTTTTTTTTTTAATTAAAATTTCTAATTTAATTTAATTTAAATTTAAATTGTGTTCGAACAAAAATATCTCTGGTCAGCTGGAATTTTTGCTAGTTAGTGGGGTTAGATATTTATTTAAAATACTCATAACCACTTTAGAGCATTCTTTAAGATTGATATAACCATTGTAAGTTCTTATTTAAAACAAAGTTTTTTTGGTAAATAAAACAAAGTTTATTTCGGATCATTATTTGATAAAATGAGAGCACTTCGAGCTTTTATTTGGAATTTTCCAATATTTCTATTATATGATTTACTTTTAAAGCTATGAACCTATGATTCCGTGCTACCACTTTTGTAGTTTGTTATTAGGTTTCTGATTTTAACTTTGTTTTCAAATGAATGGGAAAAGGAAACTTCTACTATGACAACTGATTGATTGACCAATGACATCGATTGATTGATCAATTTTTCTTAAGAGGAAACACACTTTTCAACTGCTTGGAAAAAAATTCGCATATTTTATGAAGTTTTTTCAATATAACTTGGAAGAAGATTGACAAGAATCCTTTGGCTACTCTGGGGATTAGCATATACTTCTCTTTTTCTTCCCAGGACCAATGTTGAAAAGTTAATATCGTCAATGATAAATCATTTCCAAGATGATAAATATTAACTTATTCTTCTCGTTTGGCCTTTCTTTCATAGTTGTAAGAAGTTTTTATGGTCCATCGAGTGTTGGTTGCATTCAAGAAGAAACACATGAAACATCAAGAAATATTGAATTTTCTAAGCAAGATTACAACTAATAATAACAATAAACTAATGATGGTATTGCGTAAGTACATCCATAAACTAAAGTTGTCTTCCTACCTAAGTCTGATTTTTAACTTGCAATAATAGTATAGTTGTTGTGCTTTTATGATAAGTTGGTTAATCTAATTAAATAGCCAATTTCTCTATCATGACCCACAACTTATCATAAAAGGCAAGTATTGATTCTTAACCTGAGGGTGAATGTCACTATCCTAAGCTTCCATCCATGTTACCTTGCTAGAAGATATAACAATGACCAACATTTGCACCACAATGAAACACCAAAACAAATAATTAGTCACTAGTAAGGCAGACTTCTTAATTTTTCTTTTTCTGTCTTTCTGGTGTTGGTTGCATTTCGGAAGAAAAACGTGAAATGTTGGAAAACATCGAAAAACTTAGCGATATTACAACTAAAAGTAATATTCTAAGGGAAAAGGACACTAGAGATATCATAATCTTCATATATTATTCGCTTGGTACCAAAACTTTTTGATTAATCACTTAAGGCTAAATCAAAGAAAACACAATCACTTAAATAGCTCCGGAGGCAAATTCCTGCTGAAAGTCCCACATGGCTTTTGTTTTTTTTTAATAAAAAGTTGATTCATACATATTTTTTTTTATTTAAAAAAAAAGTCCAACGTGGATTTTGAGGTGGCTCATCTTGGCCTAAACAAAACCGCATCGAGTCGTTTTCCCATAAAGATAGGTTTCTCTATCCTTGTCTTTCCCTTGAAGTCACACTTCATTCGAAGTTGCCTATTGTCCTTGCTTGCTCGCACAACGTCTCTCTCTCTCTCTCTCTCTCTCTCTCTCTCTCTCTCTCTCTCTCTCTCTCTCACTCACTCGACCATACATAGTGCATGAGCCAAATGGATGTCATGATTTTACCATATCAATCGGCACAAATTAATAGAAGGGTAGCTTACCCTTTAAGTTAGAGATTTTTGTCTAAAGATTAGCATTACCGCAAATGCTGAAAAGTGAGAAGTGTGATTGATACAGATATAAAGTTTGAGGGGATTTTAGAAATTTTCTCTGATTGATTAAAATAAAGAAAAAAATAACCCGATTGCGCTATTAATCCTTTATTTTACAGATAGGATTCTTTGATTTTGTGTTGTCCCTTTTGTAACTTTGTTAATAGGCTTCAGATTTTACATTTGTTATTAGATGAACTGGAGAAGGAAACTTCTAGGGTGACACCCCATCAATTGATTGATGAAATCGAGAAGATTGCGAGCATTAGGGAGGAAGCTCACTCTTCAACTGCTTTGAAGAATGCTCGCACATTTGATGGAGTATTTTAATATAACTTAGAAGAAGATGGACAAGAATCATGTGATTGTTCATGGGTTAGCATCTACTTTTGTCGTTTTTTGAATTAGAAAAGCAAGTTTATCGGATATTTAAAGATTTTAAACCGAGTTCTATTTTTTGTCATATCTTATAAATGTAAGTAATGGATATAATTTACTGAATAATTTCGTATACCGTATGCAACCATGTGACTTTGATGTTTTTTTGGAGTAAAGTACTTGTTCCCACTACACCTAGTATATGTGCACTACAAATGGTTCTCACATGCAATTAAGTAATGTAGGTTGCCTCTTTACCTCTAATTTGTCTCTTTTTGATGCACGCCAATTCCTCACATTAGTTTTCCCACAGAATCCGGTCATATCTGAATCTCACTACTCTCTACATTTGAACCTTATATGCCACGCTTTGAGAGGATTCCCTTCAATACGTCTTCATAATTATCATTATTATTATTTTTTTTTCATTTTTCGTGAATGTGAATCATATCGATAGGCTCGTTCCAATGCTCATTGGCGGAAACTAATATTTGAGGAAAGGAACTTCAACCTTTGGAAAGGATTTATGTGTAGGATATGGTTGATCTTCCCGCTGGAAAATTTTTCAGAGTTTGCCGGTGGGTTTATTAAGTCTAATACTCACTCCGGTGATTCTGTAGAATAGCATTAGGCTCGCTTCATAGCCAAGGTTTTGAGCAGGAGTATGACATCGACTATTAGGAAAATTTTGAATCAATTGCCTAACTTGCATTTGTTAAAACTCTATTGCTAGTTGTACAAGGAAACTTTTTGACGCTCGGATTGAACTGTAGGGCCGGTCTTCTGGTGGATATACAAACCATTTTGTTGCAATAAAATGATTTTAATGTTGCATTTTATAAACAAGTAGTGCCATTTGTTACGATCTCGGATCTGCCCTATCAGCTAAATATTTTATTCTTGTATAGTATTATGACAATACTCACTGCTATTGTGTTTGTCTAGAGAAACCAAAACAGGAGCATAGCTAGAATTCTAAGATTGTACTGTTGACTAATGCATCAACCTGTCAGTAATTAGTAGGCCTTTCACATTATCCCATAAAATACTAGTTGCGTGTTTATTGTTGAGTGGATGAACCTAATGGGTTCCTTATTGTGGTGGACAAAAATTTAATACGAGGATGGGTATAAGCTTGATTTAGAATAAATAAGGTACAGCAATATTTTTCTCTCGAAAAAATGTCGATGGCTTCAGGTGTCACACTTGCGCTATTCATCTCTCAGTTAAAAATTGAGGAAAATATAAGTCATAAAAATTTAGGATCGTTTTGCTTCACTTACTATAAAAAAAACTTTGGTTGACTGAAATCTATAAAATTGCGTTTGGGGAGGGATCATATTCTCTATTGTGCTTTTATCATCTCAAGGACGGATTTGTTTTCTGCTTATTTTTATTTTCTAAAATTTTTCCCTCTACCATAGATTCCATAGCTTCGACACTGTCCACCTATTAATCGACCAATTCAATTGCTGAACCTACTCTCTCAATGTACTCAATACCAATTATTAATTTGTCACCACCATCACCATCCATACAACAGAAACAAAAATTGCTCAACCACCACAATGGCACTTCCATAATAAAATGGCTAGACGAGACTTTTAACAATGGCATCGAAGATCCGTCACTCCCTCACTCTCTTTCCTTTTAACTTCACTCCCACACTTTCTTTCGTTATCCTTTGTAACCTTATAAGGTACTGCTCCCCCCCCACCCCCCGGCAGAGTTCTCACACTTCAATTCTCACGCATTCACCCACTCCCTTAGCCTTTTCGACTCTCTATCTTTGTTCGCTCCGCTGGAAACATGGCGGTTTCCAGTGAATACCGACCTCTTGACGGCTTTCATTCTCAGGAGCTCACCTCCAAGACTCCCTTTCCCAGCCTCAAGCTCTACTTCCTCGTCGGAATCCTCAGCCTCTCCTTGATCTTCATAGCTTTCCTCATATACCTCCAAATCCATCTCGGCCGGACCTTGAAGAAGTGCAAAACGACAGCGAAAAAGACGAATTTGCGGGCATCATCCGGACCTTCCTATGAGGCTTTTCTAAGTTTTCGAGGACCAAACACTCGTCATGAGTTCACCGATCATCTTTACCATGCCATGGTGGATGCTGGGATCCTCGTCTTTAGGGATGATGAATCCCTTTGTGTTGGTAAGAGAATTAGTGATGAAATTCTACAAGCAATTGAGAACTCCAAGATTTACATTCCCATATTCTCTAAAAATCATCCTGCAAGTCCCTGGTGCCTCCAAGAGCTTGCATACATGGTTGATTGCACCTCAAAATCGAATGAGAATAAAGAGATTTTACCCATTTTCCTAGACATGGAACCTGATGTTGTCAAGCTCAAAAAAAAAATATATATATATATACAGCAAAGCTCTTTCAAAGCATCAGAAAAAGTTTTGCACTGAAGTAGTAGAATCATGGAAAAAGGCTCTTATTGAGGTGGACGAGATAAAGGGATGGAACTTGAAGAAAGACGATGGGTAAATGTCATAAACTTTTCAAGTATAATCTGTAGGTTTCCTTTTTCCTCCCTATTCTTTTTAATTGTGGTATTATTATTGAAAAGATAGTTTATACATCTCCTTGATTTTATATAGTTTAATTAGCGGTCGCCGCTATTGCTATCGGCCAATATAGCGGAGATAATAGAATTCTCACTGGCAGTAGTCAGTAGTGGCTGCTATCGGCAGTATCACGGCAATAGCTTTGGTCAATGGCACTATTACGGTGGTAGCGCGCCCTACTCATCTTGATTTTCTCTCTCTTTTCACTCTCCGCCTCTGACATAGCAGCCATCAGTAGTAATAGGTCTCCAAGTAGACACCAAGGGTGTGCATGGTAAACTTCCCAAGCCCAAGAATTTCTATTCTTCTCTTCCCCAGAACAAAAAAAGAATAGAAACCTGTTTGATAACGGCAAGTTAGTTTTTTGTTCCCGGGAACAAAAAGTTAGCCCGGGAATGGTTTTGGAATAGAAATGAGAAGTAAAAAAAAGTTGCTTCTTGTTCCCGGGAACAACTTTAAGAAATAAGTGAATTTTTTTCTTTTATTCTTCTCTTGCTAACCGCCATTGACCGCCGTTGACCACCACCCACCGTCGCCCGCCGCCGCCACCGCCGCCGGCCGACCACCGCCGCTGCCGCCGGCCGACCGCCGGTCGCCGAGGCCAATCGACCGTCACCGCCACCGGTCGCCGCCGGCCGCCACCGGTCGTCGAAGGCCAATCGACCATCGCCGCCGCCGGTCGCCGGAGGTGGGGCGACCGTCGCCACGCCGGTCGCCGGAGGCGACCGACCGTCGCCACCGCCGGTCGCCGCCGGCCGACTATTGCCGCCGCCACCGTCGGTCGCGGAGAGGCCGATCGACTGCTTTGCCCGCCGCCGCGGACACCGCCGCCGTCGTCGCCGCACGTCGCTGCCAGCCAACCGCCACCGGCCGACTGCCGCCGCCGATCGCCGCTACACGGCCCATCGGCCGCCGGATCGGCGCGGCATCCGGCGGTGGTGGCGGTCTACCGGCAAAAATAAAAAACAAATATAAAAAATAAACTGTTTTTTACCAAACGCATTTTATTCTTTTTCTATTTCTAGAGTAAAAATATTGTGTACTTACCAAACGGGTTTTTTTACATAGAAATTGTTCCCAGAATAGAAATAGAAAAGAACTATTTCTAAAAAAAATTGTTCCCCAGCCAAGAAATGTTCTCATGCGCAGCCCAAGCTGCTGGCTAGCCACTGCAGCAGCTCGTCTGTCAATCGACGCTACTTCTTCATCACCAGCCCGACACAAAGCCGCCAGAAGGCTCCAAGCCGTCCGCCTCCCACACTTTATCTCACTCATTGTTGCGAGCTGGATTTGGGATCTAGATATTAGGTCTGATGCCACAGAGCCCATATTTGGCATAGCTGACCGTGGGTGACCACAAATCTGGTGTCACCCAAGGCCAATGATGCCATCCCTGGCAGTCGCAAGGCCACGACCCTCATGACGTGGAGAATTGAGAAAAGGCCGAGATGGCGGGTCGATGGGGCACAATGGGTGACGGCACCGGAACGCGATGTTGATGGTGCAGGGGGGTGAGCGACGTCCACAATAGCGTGGCGGTGGCAAGGGCCAACGGTGATGGTAACTGAAGTTGGGGAGCGGAGAAAGATTCGCAAAAATCACCATCGTATTGGCTTCTAGATTTTTCTTTTTTTGTGTAATTTCCTCAACGTGTGAGGGAAATTTAGCTGCTTTAAGAGTAATTTTACAATATAAAAGTATCCCTAACACGGTTGTTAACTCATGGCAGCCAAGGAGATCTCATTTGTTCAGTAATTCGAATGGTTTCTGTCAAGCTGACGGTTGCATGTGAAAATGTGACTGAACATTTAGTTAAAGTTGATGATCGTGTAGAAGCTATAATCAAAATGTTGAATGTGGGATCTGATGGTGTACGATTTCTCAGAATCCATGGAATGGGTGGAGTTGGCAAAACAACCCTTGCTAATGTTGTCTTCAACAAACCATCTTCTAATTTTGACCGATGTTGTTTCCTTGCAGATGTTCGAGAATCATCAAAAGGCAATGATCGTCTGGTAAATTTGCGAAAACAGTTGTTATCCAAGCTCCTTGGTCCTCATTCTATCAACCAAATTTATCACGTGAATGATGGAATCAACAAGATTAGAGGAGCACTTAGAAATTAAAAAGTTCTCACTGTTCTTGACGACACGAATGAGAAAGAGCAACTGAAAAGTTTGGCAGAAAAAGATGGTTCGGTTTAGGTAGCAAGATTATCATAACTATGGGGGACAAAAGTGTCCTAAATGAAGGCCCAAATGTTTGGAACTATGAAGCATGTGAAATGAAATTTGATCATGCTCTCTCAATCATTTTAGTAGGCATGCCTTCAATAGTAACTCTCCACCAGATTGTTGTCTCCCTATCCAAAAAATTGTCCATACTTTAGGAAAGATTCCTTTAGTTCTTGAAATTATAGGTTCATCCCTATTGGTAAATCTAAAGAATTATGGTTCAACACATGGAAGAGTATACAAAAAGCTCCTCCCAAGGATGTCCAAAAGAAATTGATGATAACTTATGAAAGGTTAGATCTCGTAGAAAAGGAAATATTTCTGGATATAGCTTTTTTTTTTCTCTTTTTTTTTTTGTTAACGATGATATAACATACCCTTTATATATGTGGAATCACTATAAATACCACCCACAAGTTGCCATTGATGTCCTTGTTCTCATGTCCTTGATAAAAATCAAACAATACTTTTTGGATGCATGACCAAGTGCGGGATCTCGGAAGCAAAATCGTCCATCAAGAGAATTTCAAACATCTTAGCAAGTGTAGCAGAGTGTGGAAACGTGAGGAAGCACTAAGCATTATGAAGTGGAAAGAGGTATAAAAGGGAACGACAATTCATTTTCCTGCAAATTATTGTAAACTATTCTTGCAAAAGGAAAAATTAATTGCTATTAACGCTTGAAATTGTTTGCTTTTCACCTTCACATGTAAAGTTCTTGGTGTTTCCATTGTCAGGGAAGTTTAAAAATAGAAGCATTGTTAGTAGGTTATCATGGATCATATTTCTTTAGCGAAGAGAATCTGACACGTGATGAAGTTGCTAATTTACGAAACCTGAGGTTCTTTGAAGGGGAATTTGTGTCTCTTGTTGGAGACTTTAATTATATTTTCTCCAATTCAAGATGACTTTCTTGGCATGACTACAATTCCAAGTTTGAGAAAACAAACTTTCATCCGGTCAATTTAGTTGTTCTTAATCTTTCACACAGCTATATTTGGAGGAATGGATTGGCCGGGACAAATCAAAGTATGATACGAGTCCCACTCCTACCATAAGCATATCATTTTTAGTTTTTTTTTTTTTTTCACTATAGGCCATTTCTTAATATAAATTTATCAAATTGTTTTGCAGGAGGCTAGAAAACAAAAAGTACTAAATCTTAGCTATTGCAAGTACTTAAAGAGAACACCTAATTTATCTACATGGGTGTACCTAGAGAGATTGGTTCTTGAAGGCTGCAGCAAGTTAATTGAAATTGACCATTCCATTGATAAATTAAAGCTCCTAACTGTTTTGAACTTGGATGGATGTGAATCTTTTTGAGAGTTGCCCAAAGAAATAGGACTACTACATGCTTTGACGGATTTTGTTGTGTCTAACCAAAAGAAGAATATGAATGGTCAATGATCAGCAAAGAGCCCTCCTTAAAATTGACG
Source organism: Eucalyptus grandis (assembly GCF_016545825.1). Taxonomy (NCBI): domain Eukaryota; kingdom Viridiplantae; phylum Streptophyta; class Magnoliopsida; order Myrtales; family Myrtaceae; genus Eucalyptus; species Eucalyptus grandis. Next base: position 27,147,005 of record NC_052613.1, read on the forward strand.
TACTTAATTGGAGAGCTGGTGAAACTTAAACGGTTGAATTTATCTAGGTGTATATATATGGAGGAACTTCCATATTCAGTTGGGAAATTACAATCATTAGTCGAGTTGGATTTGGCATCGACAAGTATTGGTCACCTACCCAATTCAATCAACAATCTAAAGCAACTGAAAGTACTAAGGAAAACTGGCATAAGAGGGATAACAAAATTAACATGTGTGATTGGGCTGATGGAGAAGCTTGAAGAGTTGGATGCTCAAAAATGTTGCAACTTGACTGTCGAAATCCTTGAAGAAATTGCGAGATTGTCTCATTTGAAATAATATGAAATATCATGCTTGAGATGCAATTAAAAATAGTTAGTATGTAATTATAAATAAATGTAGTGCATGCAAATGTCATGGAAATTATTTTTTTCAAATTTTGAGTTTTTGAAAAAGTTATTGGAAACTCGCCCTCATGCCATCGAACATCCTCATTACACTAAAACATTTTAAAACTATAAATTGTGTGGAGACCCAGGCCTTAAAGCATCATCATATGACTAGTTTAGGATACCTCACATGTCTATCAATAAAAAGTACATTTTATTGATATGAAAAATTGCATTACAACGAGTATTGTCTTGGATCAATAGAGTTCACGATCCAAACTCTTACAAGGTATAAACAAATGAAACCAATGGAATTCCCTCCCAAGGGAGAAACGAAGGGAATACAATTGAAATGAAAAGCAGGAACTAGAAACATCCCTTACATAGTGAGATCAGTGGGCTCTCCATCTTCATCAATGGCACCAATCATGATATCTTCAAACGAGTCGGCGAAGTGATGGATAGTGACCTCCTCTTCTTGCAAGAGTTTTGGTGGGCCAGCGAAGAAATCCTTCAACAATGGAGGTAGAAGGCATTGGTAACTCTCTCCCTTAATATTAAGGCCTTTTTAATTATCTTGACCCTTTCGGTCCCCTTGGTAACTTAAGCCTTCATGTTTTTTCCTCTAGATAGCCTCAATGGGGCTTAAAACTCCTTGGGCAAGCTTGCCCAAACCCTTACCAGCAATGAATTCGTTCTTGAGTAATTCTTTGCTCGACATTAGGGAGACCTTCGAGAACTGAAGCTTCATGATGATTGACCTAGTAGGCACATGGGTGATAGACATTAGCTCAAATGAGTGGTAGCTCAATTCCTCCTTAACCTCTAGCTCAATGTAAGATATGGTTGTGTTATGGAAAGTCTCCACGTCTCTTTTGCATTGAATGGTCATGATCTTTCCATCGATAGCAAGTTTCATCATCTCATGAAGGCTAGAGGGAATGATCCTCGGGCATGGATCCAAGGATGTCCTAACAGCGTGCTAAAGTTGCTTGGGATATCAAGCACTTGGAATATCCGAGTAATGGCGACAGGTCGATCATTAGTGGCAAGTTGATTTCCCCTAATGATTCCTTTCTCATCCCATCAAAGGCTCGTACATGAATCTTTGGAGGGTGGACGCTTTTCATACTAATTCCCAGCTGATGGAGGGTGGATAAAAGGCAAATGTTCAATGTGAAACCATTATCGACCAGTATCCTCAAAATCCCGGTACCAAAATGTTGGGCAGACACATATAATGCCTTAGGTTGTGCTTAGCCTTCTCGAGGAAGATCCTTCTCAAAGAATGATATTTGATCTTTAAGAAATATGGCACCCACAAACTCTTCCAATTGTACCTCTCCAATAGTTTTAGGCACATGGACTTCATTCAAGATTTTGATAAGGGCAATCATGTGCTTTTCTGAAGACTTAAAGAGCTCTAGTAAGGAAATCTAAGCGGACATCTTGCACAATTGCTCTATTACCTCTACCTCACTCGTCTTGAGTGTTTTGAGGATTTGTTCAACTTCCTCATTAGTTACAGCATTCTTTTCAACACCCCTACGTGATGGATAAACTCGACCCGATCGGGTGATGACGTCGATTTCATTGGCTTCTTAAGTCCATGGGATAGCTTTGGTGTTATAAGTAGGAGGCACCTTGGTCTTGGAACATTCACCAACTTGTGGTGGTAATTTGATGATAACTGGTTTGAAACCCATGCCTGAGATCTTCATGGCTTCAAAGTGATCAACTAACGAGCCCAGCTTGACAGGATTAACGCCAATTGCGCAAGTCTTGCGAGGGACATCCTCCCGATCCGTTAGGGTCGCCATAGTTCGCTTACTTTTCACTTTCCCTAATAACATGTCACTCTGATACCATTTCAATTGCAGCAGGTCCATACAACCTGGGGGTTTACATCTTTTAGATCAGTCCCTTGCGCAGAAATATGGCGGAAGCACATCCATCAACTCCCTTCCCTATATTCAGAAAACGATGCACATCTACTAAACATTTATAGGTAAAAGCCAAACACTTTTATTTACTTAAACCAGATGGACATCATTCATCGGTACATCAAAATGCCATAGTTTTATATACTTGGCTATACTTCAAAAGATGACCAACGTCTCCTCCAACAGTCATATACTTAAAGTCCATCGATCAGTGTCGACGTCCAAAAGTTCCTTCCTTTGCTACCCTCCTCCTCGCGGTCATATCCAACCACTTGATCCATCTACCGATGGTAGTGGCAGTAGAGGTATCTTATCTAGTCTGAAATGTTAATCCCCAAAAGGGATAAGTACAACCACTCAGTAGTAAAATCCACCAAACTACTCATTGCGTCAAACAGAACAATCAAGACATCATAACAAAGCACATATCATTCATGTATTCAAGCATAACTTACCTTGCAGCCATGCATATGTCATCATACCATATGTGCATATACCATCATGCACTCATCATCAAGCATTCATGTATATATCACCATGACATATTTGCATATACCACCATGTAGTCATGCATATCTCACCATGCCATATGTACATATACCACCATGATTCATATCATTCATGCTATCAAGCATACATCACAATGAGATCCATTCATGCCTTCATGATCACATTTTCAATATCAAATAGCATTAATTTACTTTCATAAGCAGATCATGCATCATGCCATATGCATACACCCATGCACGTGATTCATTTTCAATTATTATCTTTCACAAGAATCTCATCAGTTTTTCTTTCTAGGGACCAATGTTTGCATCCCACAATTTATCGCTCGCACCCAACCTGGCATAGCGAGGAACCTCCGGCACACACTTCCGGGCATTTGGCACACACCTCCAGGCATCTCGTACCCCAACTGGCATCACGAGGAATCTCCCCCGACACACACCTCTAGGGCTTCCGGAATTACGTACCGCCATACCACCAGGCATTCCCCCTTGGACATTACGTACCGTATACCACCGGGCATCTCAAAACTCCCGAGGACATCCGGGCATGTATCGTAATACAACCGGGCATCCAAAGGGCATCGACTCATTCAAACCTTTGGGCATCCCGACTTTCAAGGCATCGTCGGCTCACACCTCCGACGGTATCATCATTATCATAATTTATATTCACATTTGTCTCAATATCAACATGGCACATGATGTGATGGCAACAAGGTCAATTTCAGCTTTTGATTTTATATGTAGTGCCAAATATCATCACATGTACAGCAAGACTCAATCACTTAAAAACAATATAATTCATGGGGCAAACTCATGGATTATAGCTATTATTTTAGAAACGAAATGCGTTCTTTTAATTTACACTTCTTAAAATTTAGTGATTGGCCCTAATAATTTCTAAGAATTTAATACATCATAGACAAGCTCTAGAGGCATTTATCTCATGAAGAACACAACACCACCAGAATTTCATACAAAACAGAATAGTCCATGCATTACAGCTTTTGAAATTCGCACAATCCAGCTTGCACAGTTTTAGAAAAAATTTTAATTGAATAGTCAAATGACCTTCAAAAATTATGAACTTCAAACATGTGATAGTTAAGACATAAAGGCAGATATTTCATGCATAAAACTACACCAAAATATCCCCATATAATTCGGTATAGACCATGCATCACAGCACTACTATTCTAACAGTTCAACTTGCACATTTTTTGAAACATTTTTGGTTAAATAGGCAAATGAACTTCAAAAATTATGAAATTTGAATATGTTGTAGGGAAGACATGAAGAGAGATATTTCATTCAGAACACGTTTCCAAAAGAACCTCATACAAAACGATATAGTCCATGCATTGCAACTTACAAAGTCCAAACACATCGGATTGCACAGTTTTAGAAACATTTTCTATTAAATACCCAAATGAACCTAAAAATTTATGAAATTTGAATATGTGATATAAAAGACCATAAGGTAGATATTTCATGAAGACATTGAAGTCAAATTAGTCCTAGATAATTAAATATGGTCGGTTAAAATATCTGTTCCTAGTATCGAAATTTCCAGATCTAACCATCTCCAAAGGACCACGATTTCACCTACCTATTCTTGTTTGTTTTCTCTAAATTTTTGATATGTTAAACCTCAGGATGTCCTTTACAACTTTCATTAATAATTCAAAGTGAAATTTCAACAAGAAGGTTACTTTTTACAGACCACAAAACCACTGAAGGTCATCACGACGAATTTCAGATCTAGTCTCTCAAAAGAAAAATCATTTTACTAACCATTTCTTTTTCGTTTTGCCTCAAATTTTAGTATGTTTTTCTTCAAGGTGTTTTCTATAACTTTCATGAAGAAATCGAAACAAGATTCCGACTAAAAAGTTGCATGCAACACACAAACTCAAAGATGGTCAAACTGGTCTTTCCAGAAACAGCATGCATGACCAACGAATCTCTCTCCATAGCTCCGAAATTTCATCCCATCTACCACAATCAAGACTTACCATCTACTACACATACACACAACAATGCAAAGAGTAGGTTTTAGGACTTCACTTGCCTCAAGTTCGAAGGAAACACAGCAAGACAAGGCGGGAGACGGCCTTCCTCTTCCCCCTCGCGACCCGCACTCGCCCCTCTCTCTCTCGCTCGAACTCTCCTCCTCTCTCTCTCGATCTCACTCTCTCTTTCTCTCGATTGCTCCGCCCCCTTCCCCTTTCCTTTTATTCTCTTATTTGCTTGTAATCATTAGGTTTTGCATGCATGAGACACTTGGCTCCAAGAGGAGGACAAGTGGCTTCAACAAGGAGACAAGTGGCTGCATCAAGAGGACAAATGGAGGAGGTGGCGTGGCCTCCATCCGGTTCTCCTCCATGGGCCGACGGTTTGGGCCTCTTGGCCTGCTTTGGGCCTGAAAATTTTGGGCCAAGTTGTCCCATGTCCAATTTAAATAGCCCATAGAAAAATATCAATAATAAGCCCATAATTCCTACACCACTTTAGGGCATTTAATTTTGATTTTTTCTATAAAAATCAATTAACATTCCCATAATCAATTAACATTTTCATAGGGGTTCGGTCCAAGAGATAAAATATCGTGGCCGATGATGTAATTGTCCCTATGGCCATTCAAAGACAAATATCGTTTCCCTCAAAATTAATATTTTGGGTTGTCAAAATTCCCGGATGCCACATCCTCTTTGGTTAGATCAATTACAACCGATTCAATCATAGCTACAAAGTCACCATCGAATTCATCTCCCCATCAGCTATGGATGATGTCCTTGGGGTTTCGGAAATAACTCAGAGAAGGAGTATACTTGACCATAAAGTCATAATTCCCACTTAGTTGCTCAAGGGTATCCACTACTTCACCCTTCTCGTGGGCTTTCCTTACAAACTCTCAATCCCAATGGGAGGTGTTGTATTCATCTTCATCATCTTCATCGGAATGGGCTTCTTCATTCTTCGATGAAGTTGGAGCAAGGTCCTCTTCATTATCCCATCCACTTGGGACAATGTCCTTTACATCAACAAAAAAACTCGGCGATGGTGTGACCTTCACCTTGAAGTCATAATTTCCACTTGGTTGGCCAAAGATATCAACTACTTCACCACTTTTGTGAGCCCTTTTAATGAACTCACGGTCCATGCTAGAAGTTCGATGTTCATATTCACTTTTGGTGTCAAAATCTTAGTACATAAGGACTTTCCCTTTCAAGGCTTGACGATCCTCCTTTCGAGTCTCATCCTGGCTTAGGTTCTCAGCATGTTTTATGACCGTTGAGATTATCTCTTTACTAGATAAATCAACTTCAACTAAAGACATCTATCCTTGAGCAAGTTCACCATCTTCATATTGAAGGATTCCCAACTCAACCATCTTTCCTAAGCAAGCCATCTTCTCATCATGAGTGATGTCGCCTCTCAATTGGCGATCAGCGAAGGACATAATTTGCTCCTACTTTTGCATATCCATCAGAAGTGGATACTTGTCATCATCCCCAAAAATTACATTGACATCCTCTACATGTTTTAGGAGGGGATTTTGTTGAACATTCGGCATTGAGTCTTTGAATGTAAGCAGATTCTTGTCCAGCAGGTTCTGGATCTTTGAACGGAGGATGTAGCAATTATCCACATGATGTCCTTTCTCGCCCATATGATATTCACAAGTCTTATTAAGGTCAAACCTAGGGAATTTTGGCGGATTATCCCTCGGGATTTCTCTCACTACCAAATGGCTTTCGATCAACATCAAAAGTAGTTAAGACATAAGTCTAGGCAAGGGAGTAAATTGTCTTTGCAAGGTTTTTACTTTGCAATCGAAGTTTTGGGAAGAATTCCCAACTTCCATAGCAGATTTACGAGCAAGAGGATTGTACATTTTCTAAGAAGTGGGGTTTTGTATATAGGCAATCTCCACAGATGACTCATTCTCTTTCTTTAGGATATACCTGCAATTCGTCGCAATCAACCGTCCTTCTTGCATGATCCCTTCAATACGTTCACCCAACTCCATCAACGCAGCAAAGTTAATAAAAGTGTGATTATACATTTTTTCGAAAATGTCCCGAGGCATGGCTTGAACCAGCAATTTCATAGCCTCCTTCTTAGACAAATGTTGTTTCACTTAAGACACCGTGGTTCTCCACCTTTAAGTATAGGCTTTGAAGGTTTCAGTCCTTCTCTTCTCGACCCAAACCAACTCCTCTCGAGTCGGGACGATTTCGGTGTTGAACTTGTATTTTTGCAAGCATTTGTCAGCAAGATCTTCCCAAGTATGGATAATTTCCAAGTCCAATTCGATAAACTATGTTAGCGCAAGACCAACCAAGCTATCTCAAAATGAGTTGACAAGGAGCGGAGGATTGTCAAAATAACAGGCCATCTTGCCCAGATAGTACTTCAGATATGTCTTTGGGCACTCAATGTCGTCATAGGCTCCTTGTAGAATTCGGGAACCTTCACTTTAGCAAAGGGTGACAGCTTGTCGAACCCCTGAAGTTGGTAGTCTTACAACATGCAAAGGCGTTCCTTGATTTTCGCAAGATGTCTTGAACCTTCTTCATCAAAATAAGGAGTCGGGATCTCCTTAAACGGACCCTCTAGATTAATAATTGTCGGGATAGCAATAGGGACTTCTTCAGCAAGTCCTTTTTCCACATCGTGGAGGTGCGATAAGAGTAGCAAGAGCTACAGATGTTAAGTTTTTTACTTGATTAGAGAGATTAGCTAATAGCGCCATCATTTATGCCATTTAGTTCTCCATGTTAATGACGCGAGAGCAGATATGTTCGTTCTGCATTCTTGCTTGGTAGCGAGTACGTATAATAGACCGTTTCTAAGCTGTCTTTCAATACCTTTGAAGAAAAAGAACTCCACTTAGTACATGAGTCAAGAGAAATCCACAAAATACAAAACCTTATCGATTTTATATTTTCTTAAGACGAAATAGTGATAAGAAGCGTATGTAATCCCAGTATCATATAACATTCCATCATCAAAATTTCTTCAAAAGAAGTATTACAATTGAAAAGGATGATGACAAATATTTAATTTGAACGCCCCCTTTCTAAAAATTACATAAGAACGAAAATCTTCATGAATTTTTATTAATTACTTCAAACAATTACAAGGGAAACAGGACGTTGCATTCTTGAAGCTTACAAAGTGGTTCAATTTTACATGTAATATAAAAATAAATACAGGGAAATCTCGATGAAAAGGAGGGAAGTAATAAAAGAATTCCTTTACAAGAGAAGAATATCAAATAAAAAGCCTAATGACTAGATGGGATCGTGCAGAGACACTTGTTATCATGGGTCAAGCATTCCTTATCGATCAAAGCTTCGTCTTCATGCTCCTCAATATGAGCTTGTCGAAAACCTTGAGGCTCAGGAATATTAGGCGATTGAACCTCAATCTCAGGTTCCACTTGATGGTAGATATAATCAATGGTAGCAAGATGAGTCCTCATTTCTCCCTCCAAGTCGGCTTCATCTACGGTGACCATGTAATGTGAGGAATTGGAGTACCAAATTCCGATGGCAACTCAAATCGTGGCTTCAACATGGCCAATTTGGTTTTCCTCAATGACCTTATCGTGATAATCAATATGATATAACCCGAGCTTGAGGATTGACAGGATCGTTTGAAGCGCACAATATTAGCAGTGCACCCTTGAAGGGTAATACAACGTTAAACTTGTTAATCCCACAAGGAGTAGTAGGTTGTCAACTCCACTAACAAGGCGCACCTCAAAATTCCCAAGCCATTGGACATGCCATTAAATTGAGCTAGGGGGAGGTTCTTGAGAAAATGGAATCATATAAAGAAAGATCATGATGGAAAGAATTCATTTCTTTGATGAAATCTAAGAATATGATGATGATATTTCGTGACATCAACAATCCTCATGTGAGGGGCAAATTCTTTCATATGTGAAAAGAGCCAAATTTGGAGAAATCCTAATAGGGCTCTAAGAGTTCCTCAGCTATTTTCTTTGAAACAATTAAGAGACACAAAATTTTTTATGAGCATCATGTGTGTAGAGCAACTAAATGTGCACACTTGATTGACAATATGAGTGATTAAAGGATCCATTGTTCTTCGAGTATGTAGGAACACCACAAAATCAAGGAATATGAGAAGAAAGACACGAGAAATTCGGTTCCCAAATTTAGGCTCTAGGCTAAGAAGATGTTGTTCAAGAAATGAATATGGGATGGAATTTGAATTTCCTTTAAGAATAGCCCTAATTTTGTTGGTAGGGATATTCAGGAATTGACTTAGCAGAGAGATTGATCTTGACCAATAGGAGCAGTAATGAAATCTAGGGAAGCATTGCCTAACCCAATGGCTTTCCGAGACGCCTCAATCATAAGGGTTAATTCATATCGATTAAACACAAAGATGGAGGTCATGGGATTCAAAAAATGGCTTTCTCATATGAAGTCTAGGCTCAAGAAATTGACACTACATTAAAGCTGTAGGAAATTATTCTTGTTGAAGGCTTGAAACTCGAAGATGGACCTACAGGATTGTATAGAGTCCATGTCTACCTTTGAGATTGCTTGGTGCAGAAAGATCACCTCTAAGATGCATACTTATCAAATAACTTCTCCAAGTGAGTTTTGTTCTTTTTTAGGGGAATTAATCTAACAACAATTGTTCTATATATGATCATCATTATCAATGTCACAAGAGATCGACTTGTTCTTGATTGATTACCATAGAGATGTCAATTGAAGATTCTTTGGTCATTTTCGTGACTTTCCATGTGAAAATGCCAGGTGCTGACAATGTTTCTTTTTTGTTGCGGGGGAGTAGAAGTTATCAAAAGGGCCGAGTAAGAAGGCATTGCAAGCATATTCTCCTTAGATTTCAAATTTACTTTGACGGGACACATTTTGCAGAGAATTGGGAACTTTAGCAATCATTTGAATGTGTAATGTTACTATAGGCAAAGTAGAGGCTATGGTTATGTTACATAAATAATATTACACTTTCAAAATCAGACCCGTCTAGATTGTTTCTCACGTTTTTTCTTTTCTCTTGCGAAAGAACTGTTGGGGATTGAGTTCATTTGATTATATACTTGTTGAGGCCCATCAAAATTTGTTATGGTGACTCGTGAATAGAAAGCCTATCATGCGAATTCTCTCTTCCGTGGTGTTGTAACTATCTTGGCAGTTCGCTTTAGCTTCTTTTTAAAAATGCAAGATATGAGAGGCAGCGTGATTTGAGTCATCAATTCCAGCAGAAACTAAGGCGAATAATGCAAATGAACTGCAAAATAGATTTTGACTTACATATGACTTAAAGATTTAGCAATTTGCACTAGGTCGTTTGCAAATATGCACAATGTAACTGCGCTCTTACACCTACTGCTTATGATAGCTATTTGCAAATAAAATTGGCTTTCCCTCTTTAGCTAGCAAGATATTTAGATTGTATGCAGACTTTGTTCATTATAAAAAATAAAAAAAATGGAACCGGCAGAAGATGCGACGGTTTACAGTGAAGGTAATTTGATATACAAACACCTCTTGACAAGTAAATAAGATTAGAAAACAAAGAAAAGTTTCCAGGTCAAAGGAAGAGAACTTCCAGTGTTTGACAACGTTATTACATGACTATACAATAGCAGCTTCCTGCGGAACCTTTGACCTTTCTTCTAGTAGAAGCTCTCTCTCAGCAAGGTCGTGGAGGATAATGCCCCGAATAAGGACCTGAGAAATGAACTACTAACTACACTCGGCAATGAACAACATAGAATCAACCTAATAATTAGGTAATTCATGCACAATGGTTGAAACTTGGCGCATACCAGGTGGGCTGGGAGGTGGTGGAGATGGGTGCAGAGGATAAGCCGAAGGGGGAGGAGGGTATGTTAGAGGAGGATAGGCCGTTGGAGGCCGGGGAAAATGTGGCGGAAGTGGGTACATCACTGGATATGGTGGATACGATGGGTATGCAGGAGCTGTCGCAAGGTGTGCTGTGGCAAGTGCACTGCAAGGAGGAGCTGATGCGAGAGGAGGTGCAAAACAAAGGCAGCTAAGGAGCAGAAGAAGCTACATATGACGGTGCAGATGGTGCACAGCTTGCTTCTGGTTTCTACAATAGCACAAGCACAATACTGTTCAGAATCCACAACAGAATGATCATGGTAAATGGTGATGATGATATTCATACCAAATGAAATTGGTACTTACCATTTCATTTGCGTAATGCAATACCAAGCGTGCTTCTCTGGCATATCTGGAATCAGAGAAAAAAAAGGCACTTTGATTTAGACAATCAAACCCTTTCTTTCTAGAGGATAGCAATGCAAATGATAAGTGACAATTGTCCTACTCCATAATTGGATGCCACAGAGATTGATTGGAGGTATCTGTTGGGTCGATATGTTATACACGTAAAAAGGAATAGCCGAGGAGAGGAGAATCTACTAGGAAATCCATCACATGCATCACAACTCATATGGAAGAAAGAACAAGATAGAAGAACCCGGTAAGCTGTCATTGGACTATCTTCATCTTTTCCCTCAGATGTTTTACGTTAATCCAGGGGAGGATGTTACTCAGATCAGCATTTTTTTTTTTTTTTATGTACCAAGTCATACAATACTGCACATCTTGTGCCTAAACGGGAGGCTACGTAATTGGCTGCCTATATCATTCTATGAAACAAAATGTGTGGATAGTAATACCAAGAACTCACATTATATTGCCGGGAAACAAGTGAATTAGAGAAATCACACCACTATTCTTGCACAAAGGTCATCTGATGTACTCCATCTTCTCACATTTTTTTCTTGTATGTTGCTTTTGAAGCTGATACATAATTCTACATGCATAAGAAAAGAGAAATAGATTTTACGGATCGTACTTGCCTATTTTTTAGTCTGAGGAGTCCAGGCCATATTGTTCAAGCTCTAAGAAAGAACCTTATGGGGCCTAACAATGGAAAATACAACTAAGATAAGAACGCTAGCCACACCAAAATCCAAAACAACTTGAAAACAGTTTTGTTAGCAAAATGGAGTACTAGAAGGAGGAGCTGATGTGGGAGGAGGTGCAAAGTACGAAGGCACCTGAGGAGCCGAAGAAGCTACATATGGCGGTGCAGACAGTGCACAGCTTGCTTCCGATTTTTACAATAGCACAAGCACAATATTGTTCAGAATCCACTACAGAATGATCATCGTAAATGGTCATGATAATGTTCTATACCAGAGGCAGCGGCAATGTGCCAGAGAATGCAACGGATCTGAGCTTGCTGAACACAAATCGGAGCCGCTGACGAGACTCCTGGAGGGCACGATAGAGGCGATGCACCGGAGAATCCAGCAGATTGGAAGCAAAGGCGAGAGAGAGTGAATTAAAGGAGAGGGAGACTCAACAATTTGAAATATTAGAGAGAATTTTAAGATCTTTCCCAGCGAGACCACCCGTTGACGTGGCTCCACACGTCACTTGTTGGGGTGGAGTGGGACTGTGCTCATGTGGTGGAGTGGGACCATTTAATAACTTCTCTATGAAGATAAGATGAATATAGAGTGTAGGGTTAAAGTATACTGAAAGTGGTAAAACTTCCAAAAGGTACATTTAAGTGCAAAAATTAGAAAAGAATGAAACACTTAATTGCTAATGGCAAAAATTTCTTACAAAATTGCTAATGTGGCATTTTTTTCAATGAGTTAAATGCAAAATGATATTATTTTGCACGTTGATGTGGCTAAAAAAATGTAAAATGAAATCGTTTTTGTGTTAACGTGGCTATATGAGCCCAAAACGACATCATTTTATCTCTGGATTTGAATTTTAATATAAATAATAAAATAAATTTAAACAACTAAATTAATTTCTTTTTAAAAAGTAGTAGCACTATGTTCAGCAAGGGCCTGCATAACTCTTGTCGCCACTATCACCCCACCATCATCGGCAAGGGCCAGCGACGATGGGGAAGGGTTGACCGAGGTTGCCAGCCAATCGTTGATGAGGGTCGCCATCCCTCGCCTGAGGGCTTGCATGCCAACGGTTGACAGTGGGGGCCAACAAGGATCTAAGGGAGGGCAGAAACTCTCACCTCATGTCTGAGCAAGGGCTTGTAGGCCCTTGGTGCTGGTTGGCTAGGGGTTGCCGGCCCTACCCAAGGGCTGACAACCCTAACCAATGCTCCCCCACCATCGCCAGGCCTTGCTGATGATGTTGGGGGCAACAATGGTGAGGGCTGTGTAGGCTCTCACCAAAGGCTATGTAGGCCCTCGCCGAACACTACACCTTTTTCTTAATTTTGGTTCTTTTAATTTATTTTAATTAATATATACATTAAAATTTTATTTTGGGATAAAATGATATCGTTTTGCATTCTCATTATTGAGTCAATTTTCCAACATGCCACATAGACCACTTATATTATTAAAAATATGCCACATCATATTTTTGACCACCTTCACCGAACTTGAAATTTAAATGTCCCAATTTAAAATAAAAAATAAATAAAAATTGACACTTAAGTGTACTTTTTGTAAATTTTAACACTTAAGGATCCACTTGTGCCAAATTTTGGCACTCACACAATCCTTTAGCCTAGAGAGTAAAACATTGCAAAGCTCTGCATATGTCCCCAACCATGAATGACTTCATCCCAAAGACCTAACGACTTCGTACGTTGCAAAGCAGTGCGAGCTTCTCGTAGACGAGAGACTGAGGAGCACTGCAAGGACATGGAGGCGGAGCCAAATTATTTATCTTCTGGTGCGGATTAGGCTTCCAACGACCTAAAAAAAATGAGCTTCTCGTAGACGAGAGACTGAGGAGCACTGCAAGGACGTGGAGGCGGAGCCAAATTATTTATCTTCTGGTGCGGATTAGGCTTCCAACGACCTAAAAAAAAATGAAGCTGAAGGCGACGCCAAATAATGCCAAAACTGCAATTGAGGCTGACGAGGAGGAAGTGATCTCAAGAATTAGGCTACACACACTGACACGATCTCCACAATAAGAAAGAATGAAAAGGGCAACTAGACAATCAGCCCCACCAATAAAGAATAAATCAGGTGTGGAAGCTTGTAATGTCAGTTCCATAGACATAACATGTATTCATTCCTTGCATGAACTGTCCGCGTGCATGAAAACATGGCAAGAAACCGGTTGCAAATATCTTCCAATGTCGTTGTGAAATACAATTCTTATCTTGTGTTGTTATCCCATGACGAGTTTCTTTAGAGACGATAATTAAAAAATCTGTATGGCATCACGCAGACAATTTAGCGGTGCCAAAACCACCTCAGCATCATTCAAACAATTCAACCCCTCAAACACCAACTCAACAACATCGAAGTAAATTGCATCAAATGTGGAATTGATGCTTGATGTTAATGCCTTTGCGATGGTTTACTCTGATGTTGCTCAGTTGGTGTTTGAGAGGTCGAATTGTTTGAATGATGCTAAGGTGGTCTTGGCGCAGCTGAGTTGTTTGCACAATGTTGTGCAGGTTGTTGATTGTAGTCTCTGAAGAAACATGAGATTACAACATGACAATATTTGGGTTTCACAACGACATTAGAAGCTCTTCTCCACAGATTTCTTGTCGACCCAACCAATGCAAGGCTATCGACTTCTATCTCAAGAGGAAGGCGATGGAAACAACACCCAAACCTGAAGTCATACCATAATAACATATGGAACCACCATTAGGAGAGAGAGAATGGCAAAATTAGGATATGAAAATTAGAGGTTGGGAAGATGAAACAAGCTTAAAATGGATATGCATATGAAGGAGTCTAGGAGCCTATGGGGTTTGAAAGAATGATATGTGAACCTACATACCAACTCATTTCGTATAGGTTCATATATGCTATTAACTTGTAATGTATATAAGTAAAGTGCAATTTTATCATTAATTAGGTCATTTGTTTTATTAGTATGTGCAATGTATATAAGAAACTCAAATCCTATCATTGATCGGTTATGTTATATTATTTGTATGTGAGGTATGTGTAAGTAAACTAGAATCCCATCATTAGTTAGGGATTTATTTTGCTTGTATTTGTATGATTTATACAAGTAAATTGAAATCATATCATTGGTAAGGTTTCACATTGTTATTTGACCGAATAAAAACCCTTGGAAATTTCCTTTCCTGTCAAGGTGAAACCTACACGGGTCCATCATCTATTATATTTATTATTTTTACTATTATAAATTTAAAATTAAGAAAAATAAAGAGAATATATCTTGAGATACATTTGTAAATAACAATACTCGTCCGTTTATATATTCTTTACATAAAAGTACAATGAATGACCTAATTATGTTTTGCTACTAAACAATAGTATTCAGGTTTAGTTATATTGAACTAGCACGTAAATATGTACAAATTAACTCTAAAAAGCCCAACTTTAAGGTTACACGGATATCTGATTTAAAATGTCTCTGAAATTTAAAAACAATAAAATATCTTCATATAAACAAATTTCTTCTATCGATTCATATCGAGGAATCGAAAGGTGGATTTTGTAGAGCATATATATCTTGCTACTTAGAATAATAGAAATGGAAAAATTAGTAAATAAAAGACTAAATATTCATAAAGATACACATGACTAAGATACACATGACAATATCACTCCTAATAAATTTGAAGTGCATAAGTAGGAAAATAAAAAGATTCGAAAAGTGTGTCTGTTACATCCTCATTGTGTTTTAGAAGTCGATGGTTTTGCTGTTCCATGATCTGTTACGTGTCGACTAAACTATTTTTCTTCTTACCACCACCAGCCCTGGAGGCAATATTCTTAGGGGTTTCCTGGTGCATGGATGACAATAATTTACAATTTGTCTAAGTGGTACATACGTATCATAAAATTTACAATCCAAGGAATAAATGGAATCCTTAGGATAGCATATACACACTATAAAAGGAACACAAATATGCACTCTGCCCAAAAATATGTACCCCTCTCGATCTAGCATGGAGGGCAAACTTCATCCTTCCAATTAAAATTTATACAACTCTCTCCCAAAATTGCAGTACCATATGACATGATCCATTTTTAAGGAAAGGAAAGCATCAACTTGTTTCCAACTACAGGCATAAACAGCATCGACAAGTCAGGACTTGCTCAATGAATAGGGTTCTTACATTCACCATCATTTAGATCCATGTCGGGAGGCAGACAACTCTCAATGGTTGTTTGAAGTTCCTCAAACCCAGGACCATGGTTGGCATTTTAAAGCTGCCGCAGAACCTGGGCTGGGGATTTACGGAGACTTGTGTAGAGAATGTCTTAGGCTTGAATACCAGATTGGGGGATTGAAGTGTGCATTTGCTTCCCTGTCATCGAGTGCAATTACGGTAGTTAATCAGGCCAAAACTCTTCATAGATCCGTATAAGCACACTGGCACTTTTGTTTATCTAATTGATTTCATGAACAGGGTGATGCAACACCATTAGCACATCAGTAAACTTATATTAGAGTAATCGGGCATAAGCAACAGGGGCATGTCAAAATACTACCTTTGACTTACAATACTATCACCAAAAGTTTAAAATGATCACAAAGATCTGAAAATTTGTGCACCATTAGGGCAATCAATGGCTTATGAAGTGAGTTAAAGATACTACTATTCATCCATCATAAGAAGCATCTGAAGACATCTCTTCACTAGAGCAATGTGTGATATTACACCTTCACATACGTTAAAAGAAGGAAAATTCCAGGTGCTCGGTCCTCAAAGATATCAAGATGACATACCTTCCTCTTAGCAGGTACAGACAGATTCTTAGCTGGCTTAAAGAAGGATTCTAATCTGTAGAGAATAAATGAAAGAAATCATTGGATAAGAGAAAGTACATTTTGGAAGTCACTTTCATTTGTTCAAGCTTTTTTAGTTACCGGCCTTGCGATGACTCATCCTTAGCTGCCTTAATCTTCTCTATCGCCTGATACACATGGTAAAACAACATTGAAAACATGTATGCTCTCTCCTCCAGAGGAAAAGAAGCAACTTCCTCCAGTAGGCAACTGACCAACACATTACTGAAGATAAAAGCCATACCTTCGTCACTCTGTCAATGTTGAACCCATTCTCATTCACGAGAAAGGAAATTAAGCCCTTGAAAGGGAAATAACATTCAGTTAGGAAACAAGTCAAAAATTCAAAAAGTGAAATGTTGCAAGTAAATCCCAACATGAAAATGGCCAACCTCCTCATTTGGAGCAGTCCATTTTATCTCAGGCTGTTTTTCCGTAGAAACTATTGGTTCCTTGAAAAGCAGTCGAGCTTCGCTGTAGGGCCAATTATCCGGTATCTGATACCTATTCAAAAAACAAGCAAAAACATTTCCTTAAGAAGGACAACTGAACTGAATGAAGACTTCCAAGTAATGCAAAGAACCTCTGGGTCTTAAGGATAGAGAAACGATATGATTTTGTTCAAGTAAGATGAAGGAACAGACAAAGCAGACATCAGAATAGATAAAAGTATTGTAGTAGATCAACACATGAAATAGCATGGCCGATGCACTGATTGACAGCCCAAATCTATTGGTGGCAATGGATCTTTCAGTTTCAAATTGTTGACCACATATTTCCATGCCAGCTGAGTTTGAGAGATAATTCTTTTAAGTCAAGGAATTCAGCAGCCAAGACTATTACAGTGAGAAATGTTCCTGCCTAATTTTGCTTACGAGTCAGGGGACAAGATAAGAGCATAAGAAGCACCTCTGCTTGTTTATGTTCTCTAGTATGTTTTCTATGGAACCATGTCGACGGATAAGCTTAAGAGCAGTCAGCCCTCCAATACCTGATAAATTTATTCCAAAGTAAAGCCACTGAAATCATCAAGCTAAAAAATACGAGAGAAAAATGACATGCGAGAGCATAAAACAGTTAACAGAGCACTGCAACAATATCACATCTACCTCGAATGCTTTCACAATAATCACATCCAGAGAGAATGCACAGGTCAATGAATTGATCCATATCCAGATTCATCTCCTCCAAGATCTAAAAGTCAGGAAAGTGAGTAAAATATTTAAGCAATCACAATGAATAAACTTTTCTAATTACCTTGAAATTTCAAATTCCATGACTGGAACTTTTCTTGAGCTGGGATCCATTAAATGGCGAAGAAATTTAGGAGCTCCAAAAGTAAGGGAATCCATGTCTTCAGAAGCAACTGCATAAACCTGGAAAACAAATATTACAGCTAAATCACCATTTATGGTAGATGAATTCTGGTTAGCACACAACAATTAAGCAATGATAGGAATTCAAAATCAGCAAAAATCCCTTGGACAAAGGGCTTAGTAAAGAACATACCAAATGTAAATGACTACGTAGAAGAAGACATTAGACAAGTGAAAAAGCATGTGTGAGTGAAAAAGGAAATTAAATCATGTTTACATAGTGTTAAACGATTGGTTATCATGGGAAAACAATGAACAATTCTAAATCAGAAGACAAATCAAATGGGAAGATACTTGCCTTTCCAGCTTTGCAAAGTGCAGCACATTGTGCCTCTGCTTCTGAAGTAGCCTAAAGTACAAAAACTGAAATTGGTATCTGAACTTTTTGTTAGAAATAAAAAGAACAAACTTTTCAGACAGAATAGTAACCTCAACTACTGGGACACCAATAAGCCTTAATAGTCTTTTGCAGTCTTCATTGTGCTGTTGCGTCACCTGCAAGAGTATCAAAGCCATGTATTACAAGTGCACACACATCCAGTTAGCTAAGTAGATTGGTTTTTTCTGGAAAACAGAGACAAAATCAAACTTCACATCAAATAAGACAAAAATATCGCACCGTAACAAAACCTAAACGAGACCAACCTTCACAGTTCTTTTACTGAATTTCTCTATGTCTTCCTTGTTCTGAGACTGCAGATACAATAAATACAGAGCTCACTGAGCATTTTTGTACTCTGTGTTTCTGGGTGCTTATGTGTGCGAGAGAGAGAAAGAAATGCATATACCGCAATGGCTACTGCCAACTCCTCAGAGGCAGCTGCCCTCTTCGAAAAACTGCTCAGAAACTCATTTAAGGTAACTAAACATATTCATAGATAATTCCAAAAAATAGAAAAGAAAAGGCTACGTAATAATAAAGTACCGTTTTGCCAGCTCTTGCTTCTTCAAATCAGGAGGTGGACCATCAAATACGTAGCTATCATAACAACAGCAAAACATAATTCAGAGAAGCACGAGCTTCATTCTTCTAGCATTCTATCCCAATGAAAACACTGGAGGTAAAGAAAAAAAGTTTACACTGGCTCTATGCCCGCCTCCAACAGCCTAATCGTCCGGTAAAGCATGCCATGCAGATGACTGCACGGGAAAGCAGCTCAAACTCAAACACTTTCCAGGCACAAAAGATCACATCGAAAGTGGATTTTCATTTTTATGGAGTATTACAATGCCAGTGTACCTGGTGACTTCACCAGCCTCGTTGGTGAGCATCTGAGTCCCCTTCCTCCCAACCACAACCTAATCGACCAATCAAAAGAACCAAAAAAAACCCCAACATTCAAAATCCAAATCCCCACCGACAAACTGAAACGCGGAATCGCAGGCATCAATCCATAAAGAAGCAACTTAACGAGGAACTGATAGATGCTCATGCTGGCATCGACGGCGATCCTCCGGCCGAAGTAGCTCTCAAGCTTCTTCTCCTTCATGGCGTTCGGGGCATTGTCCGCCAGTAGCTTCGTCAGTCCCTATCGAAATCAGTGGACGAGACTCGATGAACAACATATGGAAAATGATGGGATTGAAGGAGACGGAGGTCGAACTGAAACTACCTTGATGCCCATATCGGAGAGAGAGAATTGTTGCAGAGAAATTGAGGGATGAAATCGAAGCTGCTTGTAATGAATTGAATTCTAGGGTTTCGAGCTCTTCCGCTTCCCGCCTAATTTGGAGACCATCACGCTTGCGGGGGGCGAAGCGTGGGAGTCACGCGCAGGTGTCGCGACTGGTTTTTTTCGGTTCTAGCTATAAGCTCTCGACCCATTTGAATTAGCAACTGCCATGATATGTACGTATCCGGAGTATTACTCGTGTGTCATGCATATTCGTACTCCTACGATTTCTTGATATTTCCAAGATATCGAAATTAAATCTGCCATTTGATACTAACTACTTCTAGTAATTGAGTGGATGGGAGTGTTGAATTCACATGGAGGTCGAAATCAATTATTTTTTTTTTGGTCGAATAAATATTCCTTTCATTACTACGTGGGAAAAGTACCAAAACATTTTCCCAAGTCAAAACATAATAGAGATAAGAGACAATGGGGAAGTTTAGACAACCAATTTGTTACAAGGGAGTTGTTTCGACAAGTCTTCACAACCCAATCCACGGCCCGATTCGTTTCTTGTGAACAAACGGCAACAGACACTCCAACTAAAGAGCCCAGCAATTGTTGACAGTCCACCACTACCGATTGGACAACCCATGGGACTTCAGCCTGACCCAGGATAGCATTTCCTATTGTCAAATTGTCAATCACAAGTTGAAATTGAACTACTATACTTATTTGACTCTGTTCACTGAACTGAAGAGCTGCCATTAGTGTCTTCTCCACAAGGTGTAGACCTTCCTTCAAAGCTAGGGTTTCCACGATGAGGGCAGACGAAGCAAGGACTTTCTTCGCAAAGCCACCCACAAGACGCCTGCAATGGTCTCTGCAAAATCCGGCCACAACTCCATGTTTTGAGTCGCTACACCAAGATCCATCCACATTTAATTTCAATGAGCCTATAGGCAGTGGTGTCCACTCTTCCTTTAGCAAACCTCCCATTTCATTTCGTTGCTGTTTAGCATTATCGGGATTCCATTTTCTATAGAGTTCTAGATCACTACTAGCTTCGTCCACAATTTTGTATGGCTTTAGTTTGCTAGTTCTAAAGACCCATGCATTTCTTTCTTTCCATACCAGCCATAATATACTAACAAGGAGTGCGTTTGAGTTCAGCTCATCCTAGTGAGGCAAGTTCTCTGAGATCCATTTATCCATCCTTGCGATTTTTCCGATAGCCATATTCAACTTGATGCGGGGGTCTGACCATATCCTTTTTGTCCAAGCACATAAGAGGAGGAGATGCTCGAGGGTTTCTGGGGCTTCGTGACATATTGGCAAAGTGGATCAAGTAACATTTTTCTCTTGTAAAGATTTTCTCTTGTCGGCAGCGCATTAGTGCATACACTCCATAGGAAAATCCAAACCTTTGAGTAGTGCTAGGTTTGCCAAATTGTAGTCCATAGAGATCAGGGAGGCTGATATGATGATGACGCTTGGTTGGCATTAGCCATTTTGTCTGAGAACACATTTTGTTGTAGCCATTTTTGACCGAGTAGGAGCCCTTACTATTTCCCGTCCACACTAGTCTGTCCATTCATGGATTGGAACTGAGCGATATGGATAGGATCTCATGGATGACATTCTCATCGAACATTTCCTTTAGCTTTGCTACATTCCATTCTTTTTCTTTCTTTCAGGTACAATCAATTCCTCAACATACTTAGGCTCGTTTAGATTTGTGGAGCCTCTAATACGGCCTCTAAGTAGCCATACATCTTCCCTGATTTTGATATGTTTATCGTCACTCACCAACCATCCCATCTCAAGTTCAATCACTCCCCTTCCTATAATCAAGCTTTGCCATCCCCACGAGGGGCGATTACCCTTACCGGTATGCCAAAACTCCCCTTGTGGGTAATAAATACCTTTACAATTTTGGTCCATAGGGAGTTTGGAGCCTAAACAAGTCGCCAAGCTTGTTTCCCAAGCATAGCCTTGTTGAAAGCTACTAAGTCTCGAAACCCCAACCATCTTGTATCCTTCCTTGTTCTCAAAGATTCCCAGTTCTTCCAATAAATTCCTTTCCATTCGACATTTTGTTTCCACCAAAAGCACATGATTCTTTTTTCTATTGCTTTGCAAATAGATATTGGTATCTTAAAAATAGACATTGCGTACTATGGTAGAGCTTGTACAACTATTTTAATGAGTACCTCTTTCCCTGCTTTAGTCAACAATTTCTCTTTCCAACCCTCTAGCTTTGAGTTAACCCTTACTAAGATCCATGCAAACATTTGCTTTTTTGATTGCCCTCGGTCTAAGGGAATTCCCAAGTATTTGCCTGTCTTGTCTATAATATGGACTCTTAATTGATTTGCCAAGTTCCTCTTTAAAATTTGTGGACAATTTTGGCTTAAGAAAATACCTGACTTGTTTAAGTTGATGGCTTGCCCTGATGCATAACAATACTAGTTTAGGATATTCACCAAGTTTTGAGATTCCTTAACCGTTCCGTCTAGGATGAAATTGTCATCGTCAGCAAATAATAGATGAGATATAGTTGAACACCACCTGTTTAGTTTGATACCTCTCAAGCTTCCATCCGAAATTGCCTTGCTCATTAGGATGGAGAGCATGTTTGCCATAATAATAAATAAGTAAGGCGAAAGTGAGTCTCCATGTCTTATGCCTCGAGATGGATGGAGCTATTGCATGGACTCCCCATTGATTTTCACACTAAAAAATACCATTTAAATACATTGTTTGACACACTGGACCCATTCCTTGCAGAATCCCATTTTCTTCATACAATCACATAAGAAATCACATTCAACTCGACATAGGCCTTTTGCATGTCTAATTTAAGAACTGCCTGAACTTTCTTTTCCCTCTTTTGAATGCGAAGCTGATGTAGCATCTCCTGGACTATCAAGATGTTATCTTGTATTTGTCTACCACTCACAAAAGCACTTTGTTCTATCTCCATAATTTAAGGAAGCCATGGCTTAAGATGGTTAGCCATTACTTTGGAAATAATCTTATAACTGAAATCACATTGGGTGATGTTTTCTGGATTTGCTACTTCTGGAATGAGTACAATATGTGTCATATTAAGTTTAGGATCGAAGGTACCCGTAGTGAAAAAATTATCAACCATTTTGAATACATCTTGTTGAATATCAATCTAGTAATAGTGATAAAATTGTCCATTGAGCCATCTGGTCCAGGTGCCTTAGTGGCTCCCATTCGAAAAACCGCCTCTTTCCCTTCCTCCATTGTTACCCTTCTCATCAAGGCCTCATTCATTTCCTCATTGACAAGGTGTGGACATTGATCTAGGACTGGTTAAAAGTTCATGGGTCCTTCAGTGGTGTAAAAGGATTGGTAAAATTGGTCAATGTGTTGCTTTAGTGCTTCAGGTTCCTGACACTAGTGATTGTCATTCATTTCAACATTGAAATTCTATTTTGTAACCTCCGTTGGACCATGGTGATATGGAAGTATTTGGAATTTCTATCCCCCCACCTTAGCCAGTTTATACGGGATCTCATACTCCAGTACATATCTTCCTACCTCCATAATTGTTCAATCCGTTCTTTGATTTGTTGGGCCTCCTCCCTATACTTGGCACCTTCAAGACTATTAGTCAACACGGTTAGCCTTCTCTTTAGGTTCTCAATTTGCTTGTGCGCATTAGAAAATCTCCTTTTGCTCCATATTCCCAATGCACTAGCCACCTTTGTGACTTTTGTACTAAGTCTCCGAGTGTGTTAAGGTGATCATTCCAAACTTCTTTAACAAGTTCCCCACATTCCGGGTCTTCTAACCAATATGCCTCAAATCGAAACTCTTTTTCCCTTTTTATGATATTTGGATGTAAATTGAGAATAAGAGGGTTATGGTCAGAACCTATAGCTGGCATAGCAACAGCCTTTGCATTTGGAAATTCCACTCTCCATTCTACGTTGCATAAAACCCTACCTAGGCGTTCTCTCACCAAATTTTCCCCATCTCTATTGTTCGACCATATGTAGGCACAACCCTTACTTTCGATATCCATTAAGGCACAATCATTCAGCATTACCCGAAAGGCCACCATTCAATAATGATTCATCCCTCGTCTTCCATCCTTTTTCCCAGTAATTGAGAACCTCGTTGAAATCCCCCATGCAAATCCATGGTAGGGTATTGATATGGTGGATGGCCCAAATTTTTTTCCATAAGCAATTTCTCTTTTGGAATTCAATAGAGGCATGTAGAAAGGATACTCTCATCGGGGTGTCGTAAGTAGAGTCCCTGCAAGTGATATCAATCAGCTCCTCTAAGTGCTCATGTGCTTCCACCATTATATCCTCATTCTGCATTGCTATTAGACCCCTTGCCATGCCAATCGGATCAATGATGACCGACTTCTTGAAATTAAGTTGTTGTCTAAACTTGTCCACCACTGTTTCTTTATTCTTGGTCTCCATGAGGAACACCAAGTTGGGTCTATCTAGAGCCACTAGGGCCCGGAGATGTTGGAACGTCAGGGTAGACCCCAATCCATGACAGTTCTAGCTCAAAATTTTCATTTATCCCCCGGTGGCTTATTAAGGCTAGCCACCAAAACCCATTCGTGCACCCCATCATCCACCTAGATAGGTGTTTCGAGAAGTGGAGTCTCATCAATCACATTTGCACCCATCCCCTGTAAGTTGTAATTCTTGGCCCTCTTCATTTTCTTGCTCGCCAAGAGAATATGGCCCTTCTTACTCTTTTTATGTAATGTAGATATACTCTCGAGAATTTTTTCTACCCACGGTGAGTCCAAAAGAAGAAGTTGAGAGCCTTTGTCTCTTTTGCCTTTCAATATCGTAGACACATTAACTATACTTTTCCCTTTTAACTTAGATGATTATGAGGGTTGAAATTCCAGGGGATTCCCCAATTGCATCTCATAGTTCTCATTGTTGGTCGGGACCTCCATAGTGCCAACCAGCGTAGGTGTTTCCGAGACTGGTTCTTTCTCCTCACCGGATATATCTTCCCCATAATACATTTTTCCAAAAATGACTATTTTCCTTAGCTTCCGCTTCCCCATAATATATCCAAAGTTTCCAACTCCTTCCTCCCCAGGCCTTCGTTCCTCGTAAGGGATTTCCTCACGTTTGTGGTATCGTGGCCTATTTGACCATATGAATAGCAAAAATAAAGGGATAAGTATACTATCAGTGCCAAAAGTTGTGTACGGCGCTCAATTTGGTACCAAAAGTTTCCGTCGGATCACTTAAGTGCCAAATTGGAGAAAAAACAATCACTTTGGTGCCACCAGCGAGAGATTCCAGCTAAATTAATTACATGGCTTTTATATTTAAAAAAAAAAGTTGCTCGGCTTTTAAACGACGTCATTTTTCATCCTCCTCAAGAAACGATGTCGTCTTGCTGTTATACATGGACATCCTCGCAAAAACGACGCCGTATAGCTCATACGTGGATTGAAATTAGGATTAGGGTTTCTTCTTCGCCGCTCAGCCACCATTGTAGTTGCTCGACCAAGTGAGCAAGGAGAGACTGAGATTGTTACTCAAGCAAGAAGTGGCAGGAAGAATAGAAGGCGAGGGTGGAGGAGGAGGAGGAGGAGGAAGAAGAGGGGTCGAAGGTGTTGCTGTTGGTGCGCTGCCGCCGCCGCCCTTTGCTGGTGCCATTGCTAGTGTTGCTATTGGTGTTGTGCCATCCAAATTTTCGGGTTGTAATTTCGACTGGATAAATATGGCCGTTTTTTGTTCAGTTGAAGCCAGGGATTGTGAAATTAGGATGCAAGTGGGCTACATTGGTAAGGAAAAATACCAATTGGAATGATGAGGTGTTGAATGAAATTATGGGAGTCAATTTAAATTGAATCAATAGGGATTAAGGTCCAATTGGGAAGAAAACTTAGCAAAATTCGTATGCCACCTCTACCCCCACATTTTGGCCTACCTTAAAGCTTCTAGAAGGGGCATTTTTGGCAAGGAAAAGTGAGTGTAAGATAGCTAGAATGGTGGGGCCAGAGAGAGAGAGAGAGAGAGAGAGAGAGAGAGAGAGAGGAAGAGAAAACCGGTTTTTCCTCTCTCCTCCGTCAAGCATCCCCATCTTCTTCTTTTTCTTCAAAACTCCATGGGAGTCGAAGACTAGCGAAGAGGCGAGTTGCGGTTGCCACCTCTCGCCGTCGTCGTCGCACGCTCGCAAGCATCGGAGCTGCTCGTGCACCCAAGCCCTCCGTCGTCCCCGTCCGCGCATCTCCTCCCCCTCTCCTCCCTCCGGTTCGAACAGAAACGAAAGCAAAAACAGAAGCAGCAACCATCGTCGGTTGAAGGAGCTATAATCACGCCGGAGCTGCCGGACCGCCGTCTGCTTCGCTCGCGCCCTTCGCCTCTCCCTCATCCCCTTCAGCCACCATTGACGCTTCTTTCTCCCTCTCTGTTCTGTGCGAAGATCGACAGAAGCAGAGGCAGTGACCAGCGTCACCTGAAGGGTCGTAACCACATTGGACCACTGCCTGCTCGACCGCATGCCGCTGCTCCGCCGTTCGCCATCGTGTTGCCGTTCATCTCCCTCTCGCCCGCTCGAACGCCGTTCGCCTCGTCCTGTCGAGCTGTCACCTCTGTCCAGCTCGAATCAGCGCCGGAACCACCTCAACCAGCCACGTACAGAGAGTTCGAAAATGGGTATGGCAGTGGACGTTTGGCTTGTTTTGGCCGCCTTCCTGAGCCTGGATGCTCGGCCCGTTTTGAGGAAAGTCGATCCTCGCATCGAGCCCGTCGTTTTGAGTGAGTTTTGCTCACTAATGCCTTCTTAGTTTGCTAATTACACTTAAAGGTTGATTAGTGTTAGTTAAGTGTAATTAGGTTGTTAGATTAGAATGTATTAGCGATTGTTAGTTAATTTCATTGCATATTAGTTAGATAGTTAGTGTACTTAGATAGAGAATTGCCTATAATATTTATTGGATGCTTCGTGGGATTTTTCCTGACCCTTATCGGGTGTTAATTAGGCAATTCGGGCCTAAATGGTATTTTTAGGAATTAAATATTAATTTTCGAAATTAATTATTTAATTATTTATTTTCCGAAAATTCAACTGGGATGGCCAGTGACCGAGATTTTATGTTGATGATCGTGGCATAGTCCGTTTATTTAATTGAGCTTTATATTGTGCTAAATTGAATTTATTGTATTTATTTATTTAATTTTTGAAATTAATTATTTAATTATTTATTTCCCGGAAATTCAACCGGGATGGCCGGTGACCGGAATCGAATTGATTTGGCAGTGCATTTTGAAGTTATGTTCTTAAATAATGCAATTTTGGCTATGTGATTGGGGATTGGTTGAGTATCGGTTGTTAATGTCGAAAGTGAGTTGGTAAATCACCTGAAGAATACACGTGGCTTGGTGAATTGGAGTGTCACCTGGGAAGGGCACGTGGCTTGGTGACAGAGTATGGCATCGTGGGAAGGTTCGGGTGGGATCGTAAAGCCACTAAATCTTGGAAAGGTCGAGTGGGACCATAAAGCCACTAGATCTTGAGAGGGTCGGGTGGGACCGTAAAGCCACTAAATCTTGGTAAGGTCGGGTGGGACCATAAAGTCACTAGATCTTGAGAGGGTCGGGTGAGACCGTAAAGCCACTAAATCTTATAAAGGTCGGGTGGGACCATAAAGCCACTAAATCTTGGAAAGGTCGGGTGGGATTGTAAAGCCACTGAATCTTGGAAAATGTCGGGTGGAACTGTAAAGCCACTAAATCTAAGAAAATTGCTTGGTGGAGCCGTGATTACCGCATATAAATGAGTTGCGCGCTAAAGACCGTGATTTATATTTGGAAATTGAGTTGGAATAATTGAAATGACCGTGAGTGGTCTTGTTGGTACGTAATCGATTAGGTCGATTGATCGTCACCTTGATTTGATGTTGTGGATTGAATGATTGAATGGAGATGACCGTGAGTGGTCTTCTTGATGTGTAATCGACTAGGTCGATTAGATTGATGCTTCGATCTATGATGTGATTGCTTGGATGCCTATTTGATCTGTGCTAATATGCAGGTGGAATCTAAGGCTAAGGTAAGCTCTCTGACTCATGTTGTGCATGGGTAACCCTAAGGTGTATTAGTTTACTAATCGGGTCTTAGTGTGGTAGAAATTGCTGAGACATAGTCTCATCCCGGTTTGGGGAAAACACTTCAGGACCCTGATGAAGAACCTGAGGAGAAAGAAATCGAAGAGGAGTATCTGAAGGAGAATCCCGAGGATGATTCAGAGTAGGATCCTGATGACTTTTGCTATAGAATCAATTTGAGTAGAAACCAATCGTTTGAGTATGGCTTGTATAGGAACATAAGGGTATTGGTTTTCAGGTTCAATTTCCTAGTCCTACTTGTATATCTCATTGCTTTATTGTTTGGGGATTTTATAAATACTTCCCCATGTGCTATTAAAAATTAAAAGGGTCGGCGATATGTAGTCCTGGGATATTGCATTACAAAATTGACCAAAGGTAAGGGATGTGCGCGTGCCTGAGGATCAGGGCGTGACAAGTGCGCTACTGGTGCTGCTGCCAATGTCGTTCGCTGTTGGTGTTGTTCTTCGGGGAAGAAGACAACATGCCTCCTCTCTCTCTCTCTCTCTCTCAATTTGGGGATTTAGGGTTCTAAGTTGGGGGAAAGATGCCAAACAGCGTCGTTTTCTTGTTTAAATGCTTACTCAAGTCTTTGACAAGCCACGTCAGCTTCAAAAATCAATAAAAAAAGTGCCATGTCGGATTTTTGACCAAATTGATCGGCATTGGCACTGAAATGATCGTTTTTCAAATTTGTTGACACTTAAGTGATCTAAAATAAACTTTTGGCAGCAAAGTGAGTGCCATACATAACTTTTGGCACTGATAGTATACTTATCCCCAAAAATAAGGGAGCCTCTCATACTTAAAGTCAACCCATATTTGATCATCATCGAAATTCACCAATGCTCCTAGCCACAAAGGGCATGACAGATCTAAAAGAACACGCGCTCTTCCCACCTTGCACGGGCTACCATCTTTTCCATCTATTTTCAATTCCACCACCTTTCTAATCTTTTGACCACCTCCATCATCGTCTTTTCAATGATTCAAATTATCGGAATGCCAAGCACTTGCACCCATAATGCACAATGAGTAAAAACATGATGGTGGATGGGTACCTTAGGTTGAAGTTTCTATAGAATGAGCAAGTTCCCCAAAAAACACCAACGGCTAGCATCCAAGACTCTTTTCAAGTCGGCTTCCTCTTTGAAAGTGAGAGAATAGGCTTGATTGCACTAGTTCACACACCATGTTTTCAGTCTTCCAAGCTTTCTTCACTGTGGATGAAAAGACCTGGAAGTTTACATTTGGCTTGGAAAAAAGTTTCCCGAGTAGTATAAGATTACATGCTTTCCATTTATCCTATGGAATTTCCTCAAACATGTTGGCTACTAAATTTTCTGACCACATTTGCCCCATTCTTCTACATAAAGCAACCAATCTACATTCTCTTTCTAATTCATGCTCCATTTCTAACTCTTCCTTTCAGGTTCAGGCTCAAGACAACCTCCAATACTAACCCAGGAAAGAAGTCAGTTCGACACCCAAGAGTACCTATTGCTAAAACTGACGATCATGGATGAAGGGAGCTCTAAACTGATTCCAGCTCTATTTCACGAACATTGCTTTTCCTAGAAACCAATGCAGAATCCATTCTCGCAAAGGCTTTATGGGTTGGGTGGTGGTAGATGATGGTGGGACCTTTGCTGCAAGTGGAGGGATTTCATTGTAAACCGTTTATGGTTATTTGAGTAGGAGTGGGTTCGTAGGGTGTGGTGGTAGGTGTTCTGGTTGAAGGGTACTGATCGGTAGGTGGATTGTATCCACTTGGGCAGGGAAATTTAGGACTTGGGATTTCTCATGGGTACACTATTACCATGGATAGAGAGGAAACTCTTACGAAGAAGAGAGGGACTCTTACAGAGAAGAGAGGAGGAAATCGATCAATTGATTGATGTGGATTAGAGCATTTGAAAGGCCTTTATGTACTTCATTAATTCAACTAAGATACTATTCTACTTGTATGTCTATAGAGAAGAGAAAAAGGACCACTATAGTAATTCTTCATGTTTTAGATAAGGTGTTCGAAGGGTTGACTCATGTCAACTTGGTGATATTTGATCGGAGCAACCAATCTTGAATTCTTGATGGCCGAGAGAGTGGTGGTGGCGACAATAGATTCATTACTGTCACAACTTTCCTTGTGGTAAACCACCATGGGAAAGCTAATTGAATTAAAAATTTGACAAATGTACACAAACACGTTTCTGTTTTATTTTTCTTTTTTCCTGAGAAACAAAGAAGAAAATGGAGAATAAAAATGTCACCATATAGGCTTTAATTGCTAGCCACCGCGAGGGCTTTGCAAGGGGCCGTTGACCAGTACTAATAAAGAACCCAAATTGGTGCCATTCTTTCTTTCCCTCTTTTTAATTTCTTCTACTTTTGGGGGTTTTCTTTTCCGTTTTGTGTTGGATTTTTTTTTAATGTTTTGGATTTTACGTTTTACTTTTTTCTAACATGGCTCAGCATCATCGTCTTATTTGCTAAACAGAATGTGAAAAAAGCACCGCCTAGGATTCTCGACATGCGACGTCGGCAAAACTGGGCAGATCATCAACGAAAGGACTAAATCATATCAGATCAGAACGTTCAAGATTTTAATTGTATCATTTCAATAAAATAATAATAGTGCCCAACTTGAACTCTGAATGAAACTTAGCTACTCTACATATATGATGGCATAAATTTGAAAAAAATACCTTATTCTTCTCACAAATATTTTTTTGAGAAAGGTTTTAACTTTTACTTCGAATCTATATCATCTTACCATTAGTTATTATAATTGGTAGATTTTTTTTTCATGTTGCTAACGTAATTCTCGAATTGAGGTTTCACGACAGCCAAAGCTTTGTAGAAATGATCATTTAGGATATTTTGGAGCCATAGGATTTTACGGATCGTGATTTGAGCTTATGGTTTGCCCAAAACAAAATTTCGAAGTTTCCCACGCACAGTGAATAGTGTGCATCCCACAGCTTCGGGTCAGTATTTTGTCAATTTTTTACTTGATTTTGGATGGTCAAGTTGGGATTCTTGTAGTATGTGTAAAGGACTTTTTATTGACTATAAATATGTTTAGAATGGGGTTTGGGGGAGAAAGTTATAGCATAATTAAGTTTTGTGCTCAAACTCCGCATTGCGGATGGCTTGAATAATTGCTTTGGGTACACGATTTGTTAGCGCGTATGAGTCATTTTGTTAGCGTTAATGCGTAATTTAGCCATTTTGTAGTTGAGGTAGATTTTTATTTGATTTTAACATTATTCCTTAGTTATTTGATAGGGCCGTGAGTTCGATGATACGAGTATTGTTTGTTGTTTCGTTGTAGGCGACGAGGTGAATGATACTATATCTTCTTTGAATTTATAAAACTTATGGTCCGAAAATGCTACGGGTTTAATATATATATATATATATATATATATATATATATATATATATGAGTTATGAAAGGGCATTGTTATTGCACAAAAGCCGAATTGAGCAAATACTACTCTTTGGTTGATTACAAACGTGTAGAAAGCGTGTTATACAAAGTATCATGGAGTAATATATATGAAATTGCTTTGCGACTGGTTTATGGAAATGTTTATGATGATTTGAGTAATGGATAGGAAATGGATGATGGGTTATGTCGCAAATGTTATTTATTGGTTTATGAGGTTGATATCTGGATTAATTTTACTGGTATTGGAGGATGGTTTCATGCTCATTATGACTGTGAACCCGGTTATGGGTTTTTGGGTATGCACACGAGGTTTAGAATATCCTTCTAGGCCCAGCTACCGGCTTTGTAAGGTGAAAGAAAAAACACGTTAGTACTTATGGCTAAACTACATGACGAGATAATTATGGAGTTGACATTATTAATTCGAAGCGACAAAAATGAATAACTTTGAAACTTAGGTTATGTGGAAGAATGATGATGCTAGTTTATTGCAAATTAGAGACTATAATTTTTATAAAAAAAAAAAAAAAAAAAAAGAAGTAATTTTAGAGACAATGAAATCAAAGTCATAAGCTCTGAAAATATTCATAGATATTCCTAAAAGTATGGGCTAATACCTTAAAAAACCCCAAACTGGTACATCTGTGACAAATTTACCCCGAATTATTTTTTTGACCACCAAAATCCCCAAACTGATACATCTATGACAAATCTACCCTTCGTTAGTTTGGTTAGATTTTGCCGTTAATTTCGATGACGTGGTTGCTTACGTGGCAAGCCATGTGGAAATAAATTAATGTTTTTCAGAATAAAATAATAATAACTTTGTAACAGTGAATGGATAAACAAAAAGATATCTTAAAAAGCCCTAATAAATTCTCATTTCTCACGCCTTCTTCAGGTACCTCACGTTCTCTCTTCTCTCTTCGTTGGAGAATAAAAAAACCCTAACAACAAATTCAGCTCAGTTCATCTTTCTCGACAAACACTATTCTTTCCCGAGGTGATTTACAGGGCATGACTCCGGTCGAAGTTCGACGAGTTCGTCCGGTCGCTCATCGGGGTCGCGGTGTCAACGCAGGCCGAGGAGACTCTCAAAGTGAGTGAATTGCTCCTGAGCGTGGAAAGTTTGAGTTTTTAAGTAGGCGTGCCTTTGGTTTATCCTGTGATTGGTGAGTGGAATTGTGGTGTTCTGTCATTTGAGGACTAATGTGGTGGATTTGCACTTAAGTGGTTTCATGTTATTAAGGTAGGAAAACAAGAGCTCTCTATTCCAACTCGAGTTCGAGCTCTACGTTTCTGAGGACCTCATCTCTTTCATTTTTGTTGGATCTTTCAGCCATATTCTTCTAATCGTGGTTGCTTCACTCATTTTTGGTTTGTAACAAACGTGGCCTTATGTTTATATGTCTCGGGCCCACATGGTTTGCTACTTGTCCGCAATCTGTTTATACGATTACTTACTGGTCTTTCATGTTAGTTCATGTCTTTATTAGCGTTACATAGTCCTTCCTACCTTGAATCGTAAGTGTGTCAAAATTTTAACATGAAACTTGCATGTAAATGGTATGATTGACTCGTACATCACATGCTCGTTGAAATGCCGGAACCAAAATCACTTATGTTTGTCACTGATTTTAGGCATACTTTGAGTGTGATTCTATATGTCCCATGAGATTTCATAAATATGCTTAGTCCCTAAAAAGCACTTACATTTGAATATTATAATATTACGCTGACTTTAGTACGTGGATAATATACATATCTACGTGGATAATTTTGATTAAGGTTTCAAGGTTCGATTTTGCAGCAGAAACAAGTTATATATTATGTATCTCAATTATTACTTTGAATAGAATATAAGGTAGCTTTTCTCTAGTCCTCCTAGTCTAGGGCGACTCACACGGCTGAACTTTGCCCTGTACACGAACCAGGTAATCTCTCAAGATCATCATAATCAATTAATTGATATTAAAGAAGCTGACATGATAGTCACGGTACAATGACAAGCTTTTTTCCTTTTGTGAACTCTTTGGTCATTGAAATTATACAAGGGCACACACTTATATGTACCTATAAATTATTTGGAATAGTGACTTGAGCTCAGTTAACCCCACTTAATGAGATTGAAATTCTTGTTTGCTTAATAAATAAGGCGGGGTAGGCAATTCGTAAAGCTGATATTTGCTTGTGAAACATAAAATGATTATATTCTCAGTATCTTTTGCCACTTATTATGCAATTTGTTGCGTAACCTAGAGTATCTAACTGGTACTGCAGATATGTGTCAATTTGAGTGCCTAATGTAAGCAAGTAGTTGGTAGTTGTGATTATCCAATTTTTTGTTCCTTTAATATCAAGATTTCCAGAGTTTTATCAGCATAGTTTGGTTAACCTTGTTGCGGGTTTTTGCTATGATTGAAATAGCTCTGGGTCTTTTTCTAGACATAGGTACCTCATATTTCCTATCAAGGCTTCCAAGCATCTTGTTTGGCGAACTCGATTTTGTCATCCCATCTTTGCTAATTATTTGTGAGAGGTTTTTATAAACTAATTGGTTCGTTTGTTGTTCCCTTGCAGATGTTTAACGAATTTACAATTGCACTTCACCTAGGTGGAGTTATGGAGTTTGGAGACATCACAAAGTACACGGGTTACCATGTAGAATATCTCCATCGTTGTAAGTCGATGGTGGTGAACTATAATGCAATTGTTAAGGCTGTTCTTGATCTAGGATACTCAGTTAAAAAGTTGTGGTACGCGACTCCTGGGGATTCCTTGAGAAGTGGTCTTGTGCAAATTGTTGGAGATGATCAAGTGTTAGAATTGGTGGGTCTAGGATCAAGTTTTGGTGTTATTGAAGTATATATTGAAGGAGCTGCTCTTGGTGATGATAGTGGTTCTTCTACTAGTGGTCATAATAGTGAGAGTGATAGCTATAGAGATAGCGAACCGGAGCAAGATGTTGATACATTAACTTTAAGTGATGATGACTACATTCTCGGTGGTGGTAATGCGGATTTCTTTCTTGCTAGGCAAATAAGAAGAGACGCTGATGCTGCAGCTATTACTAATACAGTTGCCATTAATATTCCTGAAAATTAGGATGGGGGTGAAAATGATGGAGACACTGATCTAGAAGAAGGAGATGAGAATTTGAGCCCTCCCAACTCTGACGAAGATGAAGAAGTTTGTGACCAAAGAAGATCAAAAACCATTAGATATGACCCCAAATCTGATCATAAAGACATACAATTTAAAGTATGAATGAGATTTGTCTCACGTGCTCAATTCAAGAAAGCTGTGCAACTTTATGCAATCACAAACGGATTTAACATTGGATGGAAGAAGAGTGAAGCGGAAAAAAATGGATGGTAGGTGTGAGAGTGGTTGTGAATGAAGAGTTTATGCTAGTTGGATGCAAAGTGAGAAGATCTTCATCATAAAAACTGTTGGAAAAGAACATACTTGCCCTAGGAGCATGAGAAATAAGAATGCATCGTATATATGGCTTGCGGAGCAGTTTTTGCCTAAAATTAGAGCTAACTTGAAGTATACAACATCACAAATGTAGGCGGATGCAATAGAGATGTGGGCATTGACACTAAATAGGAGGATTTGTTATAGAGCGATTACTAGAGTTGTTGAGATCATTAGAGGTCCATTTGTTGAGCAATACAAGTTGCTGCATTCTTATAAGGTTGAGTTGATTCGATGTAGTCCTAATAGCACATTTGACTTGGAAGTTGGACGATGTAATACGTTCAAAAGATTCTACGTGTGCTTCAAAGAATTGAAAGAGGGTTTTCTAGCAGGTTGTAGACGAGTAATTGGATTGGAGGGATGCTTTACGAAGACTTTAGTTAGGGGGATGTTACTTTGTGCTATTGGTAGAGATGGAAACAACCAAATGTTTCCAATTGCATGGGCTGTTGTTGAAGCTGAGACTGAAGAATCTTGGACTTGGTTCCTTGAGCTACTACTGAAAGACTTGAATGTGGGACAAGGTCTAGGCTGGACCTTCATGAGCGATCAACAAAAGGTAAGATTGCACACAAGCTTTGCTAATAAAAGTATTTGTTGTTTGTAAACTAACTTATTTGCATGTCAAATAACATGTTACAGGGCTTGCTCAATGCGGTTTCTAAACTCTCTCCACGAGCAGAGCATAGGAATTGTGCTTGGCACATTTATGCCAACTGGAAAATATTATACAAGGGAGAAACATTTAGAAATTGCTTTTGGAGAGCTGCATATTCTACATATGAAGCCAATTTCAATATGGCAGTAAAAGAAAAGAAGAAAGAGTCTGTTCATGTATATGAAGCCTTCATGAGACAAGGTCCATAACATTTTTGTAGGGCATTCATCAAGTGTGGACAAAATTGCAATGCTATCGAAAACAATTTGAGCGAGACGTTCAACTCATATATATGCAAAGAAAGGGAATTTCCCATTGTTGATATGTTAGAGGGCATAAGAAAATTACTTATGGTAAGAATGTATGAGAAAAGCCAATTGATGGTTGGTTCAAGAGATGAGATTTGTCCAAGAATCATATTGAAGATTGAGGAGGAAAAGATGAAGTCTAGGTTTTGTATTCCAAAGCCATCTACAGCTTCGAGATTTGAAGTTGAAGTGAATGATGATACTTTTATGGTTGATTTGAATAAGAAGACGTGTACTTGCAGACAGTGGGATATATCGGGGATACCATGCAACCATGCTATCTCGTGCATCAACTTCATGAAGTGTAACTTAAATTATTATGTAGCTGATTGTTTCAAGAAAGTTGTGTACGAGCGTTGCTATCAATTTGCATTACCCACCTTGAATGGAAAGAAAATGTGGCCAGCGACTAGTGAAGAGCCTTTTTGCCTCCGCCATTCAGAAAGCTTCCAGGGAGGCCCAAGAAAGATAGGAAGAGATCCAATGGTGAGCAGAAAAAGGATGAGAAAAGCAAAAGAGTGAGGAAGCCAAGGGTCACCAACACTGATCCTACTAAAATATCAAAATCTAGTATTACCATGAAATGCTCCAATTGTCATGGTACCGGACACAACAAGACAACATGCCCCCAACCTCCGGTACCTATCCAAGTTAAACTACCTGTAAGGAAATTTAAACATAAATGTGATACATTTTTCCTTAGAATACCTTATATATGTCTATTATACAGGGCAAAAGAGGTAGGCCAAGGAAGCATCCAAAGCAACTAACCATTGAAGGAGGGGCATCAAACAAAGAAAGTGAAAGTACCTCAGCTAGATCTATAATGGGACAATCAAATATTGTCAATTCTGAGAAGAGAAGGGTGAGGAGTCTACAAGTAGATTTCATATGATTTTTATAATACCAAAGTAAAATGTTAATATGGTTTGTCTTCTTATAGGTTTTACAAGGATATGGATTTTACGTATCACGGAAGCACTTTGGAAACTCATATTTGAGAGTGAAGATTTTATTTTGTTAAGCATTTTTTAATCCGCTATGATTAGCATAATAATATTATGTGCCTGGGAGTAACATAGTTCGAGAAATTTGTCAAGGTGGTGCAAATCATACAGTGGATCTTTCAAGCCAAGTTTCTGGACCTCCTCAAACTGAACAATCTCAAAGTGATGTAGGGCAATGAACTTGTGGGGAGAGTTGGATTTTGGGTGTAAAGCTTGTCTAGTAAAGCTTGTTTTGTAAAGCTTGGCCTGTAAAGCTTGTTTTGTAAAGCTTGCCCTGTAAAGCTTGATTTGTAAAGCTTTGTGTTTTTTGGATAGTATTTGATATAGAACATGCTTTTGGATTGCCTTTTTTGGCTAGTTGGTTGGTTGGTGTTTGGGGTAAAGGCTGCTTTGTAAAGCTTGTTCAAGTCTAGTGTGAAGGCTATTTTGTAAAGCTATTTCAAAGATATATTGATATGTGGCTTTAGTTTTGTTCTCTCCATTTTGTGTAGTTGATGTTATTTGCATTTTGATGATGAATTTGGTTGATTGCATATGGCTTGTATGCTGGAAGGGTCTCTCTCTCTCTCTCTCTCTCTCTCTCTCTCTTTCTCTCTCTCTCTATGCCTATTCTAATGAAAAGTATATTGCTTCTGGCTCATTATGAATAGCACTTCTTTTGTATATGTGTGCAAGCAATCTGTCCATCTTTCAGTTAATGGGCATCCTCTTGGCAAAAGAATGACGAGCACATTTGGTAGTCTTTGAATGGTTTTATAATAATGATTCCAATAAAAAGAAAAAAAAATGAAGTATTAATGATATTGAGGCAATGCTTGAGTAATCCGGAAAATAAAATTGATTGGAGATCACAACTCGTTCAAATTTGGGAAAATTGAAAGAGGGTAAATGTGTCGCACATGTACCAATTTTGGTTTTTTATGATCGAAAAAATTAATTTAGAGTAAATTTGTCGTAAATATACCAGTTTGGGGTAAATTTGTCATAAATATACCAGTTTGGGGCAAATTTGTCATAAATATACCAGTTTAGGGTTTTTAATGGTATTAAACTTATGAATTTCCACATGGCTTGCCACGTCAGCAACCACGTTAGCAAGGTTAACGGCAAAAATCGAACGGAAGCTAACAGAGGGTAGATTTGTCACATGTGTACTAGTTTGGGATTTTTGTGGTAAAAAAAATAGTTTGGGGTAAATTTGTCACAAGAGTACCAGTTTGGGGTTTTTTTTAGGGTATTAGCCCTAAAAGTATCTAAAAGTTGAATGGATTCGATTGACTTCCAATGTGGCAAAAGTTTCCGTTCTTTTTGTTGAACCTCGACACACCATTTCTCGGCCGTAGAAAATGGAAGGCCCAAGGCTTCTTTTTATAGGGGGAGGCCCATGCAGCCCAACCGGTGAACTAGTGACTCCTCCCAGTGGCCGGCAAACATCGCTAGCCCCACTGGACCAGCGAAGTAAAAATGGAAAAAAAAAGAAATTAACAAAAAAGGTTGATTTTTTTTAAAATTAGAATATAATTCATGCCAGTGCTATCCACGCCACATAGGACGGCGAGTGCTGCTTGGACTATCATGTTAGTTATTTCCGATCAAAATTAGATAAATCCATATTGACAATTTCTTAAAATATTTAGGACTACGTTGGGAAATTCCCAAAAATTTTAGAACTAAATTAGCACAATTGAAATGTTTATAAGTGAATTGTTCATCGTACAATAAGTTTAGGACTGTCTAGACCATTTTCACCATAATCTTGCATTCAATAGTTACATGATAGTAACTATTACCATGTACACTATTAGTTCAATTGAGAGTTATTTAAAGTCAATAGACAAATTGAAGAGCTCAATATATATTAAATATACGCAGTGTTGTCCGACTTTTAAAATTTCTAAATCGCCTAAGAAACATTATGAGAACCATATACCGAGTCTCACAAGAAAACACAAGTTTCTATATTTTCAATGGAAACTTCCAAACTGTATTTAGTTTTATCCATCACGTCACTTATAAATTAAATCCATACAACATCTAATGATAAATGCAGGTCTCCCGTCACACCTTAATCACAATCCAAGTGCTTGTAAGCACAATAACCTCTAGAGATAGATAGGTATGCCATCACGTGTGTTGACCTTGCGAGTTGGTGATCAACTTTCATTCACGCACCATCGAGGAAAATCAGGGGAAGAACTAGAAGCGCTGCAAGGTTGAACGTCAACCATAGTAATTTTTTTTTTTTTAAATTTTTGAGGAGGCTTTGTATCCCTTTTTTCTTTTTCTTTTTTTGGTTGGCAAGAAGGAATTTGTAAAATGCATCTAAACAAGTAAGATGGTGAAAAAGTTTGGCTTGAATACGGATCAGTGGTATTGGTTGGGGCAGTGGTGGCATCCAAAATGGAGATAAGCAGCACGGTGGGGAGAGAGAAAAAGAAAAAAAAAATGACATAGTAGACGAGAATGTGTTTTCTGTGAATACTTCCAACATTTGAGTGCCAATTAAGATGACATACATTTCACACAAATAATGTGGATTGATCGATTAGACAACGTCAATTGTGTGATAGGCACATGAAATTTTTGTATGTCTTAGAGGGGTAGTTTAAACTTTTACTTTAGGATTTTTGCCTAAAAAGTGAACATTGCTGCAAATATCAAAGCTTCATAACTGATTTTCGATATAGATAAAAAGTTCGAGAGTTATTTTTGAATATTTTTCCTAATGTGATCAAATCCAAGAAAAGCTTAAAAAAAAAAAAAAAAAACCTTCTTGTTCTATCCTGATTTTTGTGCCATCACTTTGTAGCTTTGTCATAAGGTTTCAAATTTTAAAGGATTAATACCTTGAAAAACCTCAAACTGGTACATCTATGACAAATTTACCCCAAACTAATTTTTGACTACCAAAAATCCCAAACCGTTACACCTTTGACAAATTTACCCCAAACTGGTATACTTAGGACAAATTTACCCTCTATTAGTTTTTATTAAATTTTATCGTCAAATTATTAAGTTGAATGACACGTGACAGGTTGATCGGTATATCAGTTTGGGATTTTACTCTCCGTTTGTCACAGTTTATAATTTTTTTGATTTTTTTTGTTATATTAGTCCAATTTAACTAGGGGTATATTTGTCACAAATATACAAGTTTAGAGTTTTTGGCGGTTGAATAAATTAGTTTTGGGGGTAAATTTGTCATAAATATACAATTTTAGGGTTTTTTATGGTCAATTGGAGTAAATTTGTCACAAGTGTACCGGTTTAGGGGTTTTCATGGTTAAAAAAATAGTTTGGGGTATATTTGTCACGGGTATACCAGTTTGGGGTTTTTAGGGTATTAACTCAATTTTAAATTTGTTATCAAATAAATGGGAAAATGAAACTTCTATGATGGCGGGCGATTGATTGAATAATGACATTGTGAGCGCATGAATCAAGGTGATTGATTCGTCTTTACAGGAAACTCACTTTTCAACTGCTCCGAAGAAAAAATCAGGCTTTGAAATAAGCGTTCTCTCTCTAGTGAGAGTTTTCTATACCTTTTGAGGTAGCTCCCCCAAATCCAAAACCCTAGCTATTCCTCCTCCTCCTTACACTGCATTTGAGGATGGAAGAATCGATTACCCACATATTGTTCCACCCATTTCCCCCATAATCAATCCAGTCCACCCATCGTTTTTTTTTCCTTAGATCTCTAGCTAAGGTGTTGAGAAGCAAAGCGTGTTCCCATAAAGCAAAGACGTTAAACCCTGATTGTGTGGTGATTTCAGAAGAACGACGGCTCCATCATCCATATTCCGTATAATCTACTCTCCTTCCCCCTTTTCATCGGGTAGCTCCCTGGGTTGGTGAACAGAACTTCTAGAATCAGCAAGTATGGAGCCGAATGACGAAGACAATGTTAGAATGGCTTTACTCTGCAAAAGATTGGGGAAACTATGGTCCAATCAAGCCATTACAACAGTCGATGATGTAATCTCAGCGAGCAAGGTAAGAGAATGTCAGCAAACCCTAATTGGACAGCTATACCAGAACCCTAAAATCAATTTTCAAGCCTTTCAGAGTACAATGCGTAGAGTATGGAAAGTAGATAAGGTAGATATCAATCTACTTGCCCCTAGAATTTATGCTTTTCAGTTCGCTTCGAAGAGGGAGAAAGAGCGAGTAATCACCATGGGTCCTTGGTCTTTCGCAAATCATCTACTACTCTTACAACCATGGGTACCGAATACCCCCCAAGCATGCTATAAGTTTGATACTTGTGCCTTTTGGGTCCATATTCATGGGTTACTAGCAGAATTGATCTCAATAGAAGTAGTAGATCGTATTGTTGGAGAAATTGGGGAAGTTACTGAAGTTAAAATTGAAGCAAAAGGATATATGCCTTACAAGATAAGGAAAGCAAGAGTTACCATTAATATGTATTTGCCATTGAAACCGGGTTCCAATAGCAAAAGGATATATGCAATAACATCAAGAAAATCTGGCTTGATTTCTGATATGAACGTTTACCATATTATTGCTATTCATGTGGGAGACTGGGACACTATGCACAACATTGTGATGAAGTGCCATATTAGGAAGAACAATTTCTAAACAAACAAGATATGATATTCGGACCATGGATGAAGACAGAAGCAAATGAATACAGTCCATTATGGGATGTGTTTTACGGGACAACGATTGAAGATCTAATGCAGGAGATCAATACCCCTGAAATGACAGTTAGTCAAGGAGAAATGATTATTTATGAAACACAACAGGGTGACTGCAAAGACTATACCAAGTCCATGGAGAGAGGAAAACGTAAGGAATCTACCCAAGGAGAGATGCAATGGCACCAAACAGATGAAATTGTTGTTATCCCAGTCGATGATCAGGCCTACCTTACTCAGAAACACAAAAAGGGAGTGCTGACTAGTAATGGGGCTGACAGGAAAGGAAAGGGCCAGAAATATACTGCTCAGAAAAAGCTGAAAAGATACTCACCCTATGAACCACAGGGGACAAGTAAGCCAAACATAGATGAAACGACTTTACTAGATACTCCAATTCTTACGGAGGAAGAAACATGACAATGGGCTTTGGTGGCTAGCCCTAACAAGCCACCAAGCCACAAATGAAGATGATGAGCTGGAATTGTCAAGGGTTGGGCACACCCTTGACAATCCAGGCTATGAGAGCCCTTGTGGCTCAAGAGAGGCCCGTTGTTTTCTTTCTTATGGAAACAAAAAATAAAGAGGAAGTATGTAAGAACCTACAACGACGACTACAATTTCAGCACTGTTTTATTATCAATCCAAGAGGTATTGCCGGGGGATTGGCACTTATGTGGAATGACTAGGTATCTATCTCTATCATTTCGAGTTCTATGCACGCTATACATATTAGCTGCACTAATGGGGAAACAAATCAGAGTATTAGGGTGTCTTTCATTTATGCACCACTGATTTCTAGGATAGGGTGAGACTGTGGGCCGATATAGTATCCATGAGAAGTCTCACTCCGGAACCCTGGGTATGCTTAGGGGATTTTAATGAGGTGTTATATGTATGGGAGAAAGTGGGGAAGCGACCAGCAGAAAACTATCGAATGAAAGCCTTCTAAGACTTCCTAGATCATAGTGGACTGATGAGCATAGACAGCAAAGGCTGTGCTTTTACTTGGGCTAACAACAGAGAGGGAGATGATTATGTGAAGGAACGGTTGGATAGAGTTTTATGTAATTTTGAATGGAGAGTGGAATTCCCTTTAGCGAAGGTATATGCCCTTCCGGCAATAGGCTCAGACCACAGTCCTTTGCTGGTGGATTTCTATCCTCGAATAAAAAAACAACCAAAGAATTTAAATTTGAAGCATACTAGATAGAAGATGAGGAATATGTGCAACTTATGCAAGATACATGGAGGGGGCTAGCTGAAAGAACAGCAGGATTGGGCAGCAAAATCAAACATCTTACTATGAAAATTCATCCATGGAGCAAGAAAAAATTCTCTAATGCTAGAAAGGCAATTCAACGATTAAAAGAGGAGATGCAACAATTAACCAACTATCCAATGGGGAACCATGATAAAAACCGAATGCAAGATCTGAAAGATGAGATTGAGAGATTATGGCGACAAGAGGAAATTTATTGGGGGATGAGGTCTCGTATTCAATGGCTTAATTGGGGGGATAAAAACACGCAGTTTTTTCATGCAACAGCAGTGCGGAGAAGGCAACGGAATAGAATCTCTATGCTGAAAATCCGGAGGGAGAATGGATACGTGACCCGAGCCAGATAAATCAGCTGACCATTGCCTATTTTCAAGAACTATATC
This sequence comes from Eucalyptus grandis, assembly GCF_016545825.1. Lineage (NCBI taxonomy): Eukaryota > Viridiplantae > Streptophyta > Magnoliopsida > Myrtales > Myrtaceae > Eucalyptus > Eucalyptus grandis. The sequence continues at coordinate 27,190,037 of NC_052613.1, forward strand.
AATCGGTGGGGGATCGGAATTTTCAACTAGTTTTGGATCAGCTACCGTCGGGTGACCGAAGACATGAACCAGGTACTAACCGAAGTTTTCACACCCAAGGAAATCAAGCTAGCCACCTTTCAATTGGGTGCTTTGAAAGTACCAGGTTCGAATGGACTAAATGGAATCTTTTTTCAGCACCATTGGAACGAAATCAGCTCAGATATATACAAAGAATTTACAAATTTCAGTGAGTCTGGCCATCTCAGTCGAGCTAAACAAAACTACAATTATTCTCATCCCAAAGGTTAAAAATCCAGAACAATTTGGATCAGTTCCGACCTATTAGCTTGTGCAATTTTGCCTACAAAATCATCTTCAAAGTACTAGCTAATAGGCTGAAAAAATATCTCCCCCAATTGATTACTATGGAACAAAGTGCCTTTGTTCAGGGAAGGTTGATCCAAGACAATGTGTTGCTCGTGCAAGAAGTACTCCATCAATTGAGAACACGACGACGAAGAAGAAAATTTTAGGCAATCCTTAAGCTAGATATGAAAAAAGCTTATGATCGAGTTGAGTGGGACTTTTTAGAGGCTTGTATGAGAAGAATGGGATTCCATGACAAGTGGATTTCTTGGGTGATGCAGTGTGTTTCTACAATGTCCTATAGTGTCAAAGTGAACGGACAGCAACTACCTTATTTCAAACCCTCTCGAGGACTACGGCAAGGTGATCCACTCTCTCCATACCTCTTTATTATAGTTTCAAATGTTCTTTCTCAGCTGTTGCATAAAGCCGTTGATGATCGGAGTATAAGAGGCATTAAGCTCAACAGGGATTGCCCTACCCTTTCTCACCTAATGTTCGCGGATGATCTCATACTATTTATGGATGGGAAGCTTACTGAATGCCAGAATGTAGCTACTGTTTTGAATCAGTACTATTTTGCATCTGGTCAAGTGGTTAATTTGAATAAATTCGGGATCTTTTTTAGTAGGGACTGCCCATTAGCCCTAAAACAGAGATTGGCAATTGAAATGAGAGTCCCAGAACTCGAAAAAACAGGAAAATATCTTGGCATACCCTCCGATTGGGGTCAATCAAAGAAGGAAATGTTCACGTGGATTTTGTCAAGAGTAAATGCAAAACTAGAGGGCTAGAAAGAGAAGTTAATGTCTAGAGTAGGGAAAGAAGTATTGATCAAAGTAGTGGTACAAGCAATACCGCAGTATGTTATGTCGGCCTTCAAAGTCCCACTATCTATTTGTCGAGCAATCGAAAGAAAAATTGCAGATTTCTGGTGGAAAACAAACGATCAAGATAAAGGAATTCACTGGAAAAAGTGGGAAGTCCTAAAGGATAGAAAAGAAACAGGTGGATTGGGATTTAGGGATTTGATTACTTTCAATGAAGCTATTAGGGGTGAGCAGCGGTCTAGGGTCGACCCCTGGACCGACCCTGGATCGGCCCAACCCTGCCGGTCCTGGTCCGGTTCCCAAGGGGACTGGGTTGGTCCTTGGTCCCGAAATTCCAGGACCAACACTGTGCGGATTGGTCCTCGGTCCTAAGAGTTTTGGGTCGGTCCAACCCTGTATATTATATTATATTATATTATATTATTTATAATTCTTATATATCCAAACCTAAGTAAAATGTCTGTTATATTATATTATATCGAGATGTTCTATCAATAGCACTAATAATAATTTTAATTTAAAACTTTTGTTGAGTATTAATTATGTGTCGTTTGTTTTGTTTTTAGGTGTTTAGAAGTTGAAGTGAATTAACAAGATGTGAAGTTATATATTCATGGTTTATATTAAGTATTTTGAACTTTTTATGAGCACTTTGCTTTTCAATTTGTGTCAAATGATAGAAGTTTTTGAAGAGTAGAGTAGTACTGCAATTGCTATGGTGATTTGCTAGTCAAGTGGTGTGAAGTTCATTTTTTAGTTGAGTGGACTCTACATGATCAAATGCTAGTCAAGTGGTGTAAAGCTCATTTTTTGGTTGAGTGTATTCTACATGATCAAATGCAGGAAAATGCTTTTGCATATAGTGTTATGAATATTAAAGATAGATGATTATAAGAACTTTCCATATTGTCCCATATCTCGATGAGCGGTTAGTAGGTACAAAATTTCTATTATTGTGTCATCTTAAATTTGCTAAATATATATTGGTATTTATAGTTTAGTTGCACAATACCGCATTGTCGATGGATGTGTAATTTGAATTTGTAGGTTTACTTTTTTAGAGAATATAAAAAATAAGACGAAAAAATTATCGATCGATCCGGGTTGATCTCGGAACCGGACCGAACCCATTGGGTTGGTCCGATCCTTGGTCCCAGGCTCAATAGGGTTGGTCCTCGGTCCTAAAAATTGAGGATCGACACTGTACGGGTTGGTCCTAGGGTTAGGGGGTGGCCCGGACCAACCCGGACCATGCTCACCCCTAGAAGCTATGCTCGGTAAGTAAGCCTGGCGATTACTCCAGCAACCTGAGACTCTATGGGGCAAGGTATTCAAAGGGCTATACTATCCAACTGGCAACTTCCTACAAGCAACAAGTGGTAGCAATCCCTCTTGGGGATGGCAGAGCTTAATAATTGGAAGGAATGCGATTTTACCCTCTTCCCGTTGGGTTATTGGTAATGGTGAGAAGGTCAATATTCGTGAGGATCGGTGGCTATCTAAAGGAGTTATTGGAGGGCCAGCGAACATGGGTGATCCTCAAATGGTGTCAGAATTAGTGGATGAAACCCAAATGGCTTGGAAGGAAACTCCCATCAGGGACTTGTTCGACCAGCATACAGCAGAAGAAATGCTAGCACTTTCTCTAAGCAGGACAAATACCGAGGATAGACTTGTATGGACATCAACCAAAACCGGTATATACACAGTTAAGAGTGCATATCATTGCAAACAAGCCATGCAGAAAATCCAAAAACAAATTGAAGCCTCCTCTTCCTTCCAAATTCCGAAAACACTATGGCGTCGCATATGGCAAGCTAACACACAACCGAAATACAAGCATTTCCTATGGAACATCTGTCATAATGCTTTATCAACAAGAGCTAACCTTCTGCGCAGACGGATAATTTCGGATGACCAGTGCCCAGTTTGCCAATGCTTCCCCGAAACAAGCGAACACCTTTTCCTCCTCTGTCCTTGGACGAAACAGGTATGGGAAGACCCCCAAATCCAGATATACATCAACCAATGCCAAATCAGCCGTATAGAAAAGTGGATCTCTGAATTCCAACACCCAACTATCCCATTCGAACTTCTTACCCAATTGTTGTGGCAGATTTGGCGAGGGAGGAACAACCTGGTTTTTCAAAACCAGCGACCCAATCCGCAGCATCTCCTCAACTCAGCCCTTGCCAAGCATCAACAGATCAGAAAGATCAGTAAGTGCATCTCACGAAGAACTACAGAAAAAGGCAAAGAATCAAACTCACCTATTCAATGGAAACCCTCAACCCGCGGCTGCTTCAAGTGGAACGTAGATGGGTCGTTCTTTAGCGATTCTGGAGATGCAGCGGTAGCCGGAGTATGCAGAGACCATGCGGGGAAGCTGATTGCAAGTTTTGCCCGGTCAGTAAAAGCCGATTCGGCTATTCAAGTGGAAGCCATCGCCGTGGTCGAAACCCTAAAGTGGTTGTCGAAGAACTCATCTGCAGTTTCGGATGAAGCGTGTTGGGAGATCCAAACTTATCAGCTCGAGTTGGTGCAAGTGATACGCACGTTTACAGATCAGCAAAGAGAAGCCACTTATGCGAACTGGGAGGAAGTCTTTGAGGGCCGGATCCGCTGGGAAATCAGGCCCCTGCTCTGTGAAGCTCATGAACTAATAGCCAAAATTCGGCCCATCAAAGTCATCCATTGTAGAAGAGACGCAAATGCAGCCGTTGATTGGGTGGTCAAAGCCCGGCGAAGAAACCTTTTACCAGAAAATTGGGTCCAATATCCCCCACTGAATCTCTTGGATGTTTTAATTTCAGATGTAGCTCATCTAAACTGTTATCAATGAAATCGTCGTATGTTTATCGACCAAAAAAAAAAAACTGCTCCGAAGAAAACTCACATATCTGATGAAGTTTTTTAATATAACTTAGAAGAAGATGGACAATATTCATTTGGCTATTCCGGGAATTAGCATCTGCTTCTCTTTTTCTTCCCAAGACCAACGTCAAAAGTTAATGTAGTCAACCATAAATTATATCCGAGATGTTAAAAATTTGGTTATTCTTCTCATTTGCCATTTCTGTCACAATTGCAAGAAGTTTTCATGATCGTTCGAGTGTTGGCTGCATTCAAAAGACACACATGAAGTGTTGAGAAACATTGAACCGGTGCAACAAGATTATAGCTAATAATAATAATAATAATAATCTGATGATGGTAATGTATAAGTACATCCATACACTAAAGTTGTCTTCCTACCTAATTATGATTGTTAAATTGCAATAATAGTGTAGTAGTTGAGCTTTTACGATGAGTTAGTTAATCTAATTAAATAGGCAACTATTGATCCTTAACCTGCTGGTGAATGTCGCTATCCTACATGTTACCTCGCCAGAAGATATGACAATGATCAACAATTACACGATAATAAAGGACCAACTAATGAAAGTCAAGACAAATAATTAGTGGCTAGTGTGTCAGACTTTCTTATTTTTATTTTTCTGTCTTTCGAGTATTGGCTGTATTTGGAAAAACATTGAATCAGTTCAGCCAGACTACAACTAATAATAATATTCTAAGGAAAAAGACACTAGAAGTATCATAACTTTAATTTGATACTCATTTTGTGCCAAATTTTTTTAATAGATCGCTCAAATGTCAAATCAGAAAACAAACAATTATTTAAATGCCTCTGGCGACAAATTTCGACCAAAAGTCCTATGTGATAGGACCTTTTAAATAAAAAGTTGATTCATACATGGCTTTTTTTATAATAAAAAGAAGTCCAACATGAACTATAAGGTGGCTAGTCTTAGACTTAAACAATGCCGAACTGAGTCATACTCATACTATCTTTCTCTTTCTCGATCAACTCGCTCAATTGGCATGAGAAATACTTAGGCTTTTGCTGCATGGAGGGAAGAAATTGGGGCTTATTATCAGGGGATGAATCTCGTAACAAGGAAAATGTGAGTGAATATTACGTTCGGTGAAATGCAATCTTTTATTGGGATTCGACCTTCTCCAAGTTGTTCTTCTTGGACTTCTAAGAGCACAAAATAACAGTGATAATTACCTCCCTCTCGGCTTTGTTGGAACAAATTTGAGTCGCTTCTCCTGCTCCTTCTCTCCAGTGAAAGATTTCCCTTTTAATTTTGTGGTTTTCGAATTAGGGTTTTCAAATTGGGGGAATTGGCTTGATTTGTCCAATTAAGGTTTATATTTGGGACAAAACATGGAGGCAACATCATTTAGAGCTATTAATGCTACCGGGGCATGCCGGTGAGTCATACTGATAAGAGAAATTAATAAAATAATGTTACCTCGGATTTCTGGCATCCTGAATTAGAGTTAGCATCTAGGTGATTGTTTTGTTTAAAGTTGCACTTAAGTCTTTCTATGAAAATTTTTGGCATCAAAATAAAAGTTGTATGAAAATTATGTCGCTTCTAAAGTCTTTTTCCCAATAATCTAATGATGGTATTGCGCAAGCACGTAAATAAATAAAAGTTATCTTCCTACCCAATTCTGTTTTTTAAGTTGAAATGATATTATAGGGGTTGTGCTTTCAAGATAGATCAATTAATTTATTTAATAGCCAATTTCTCTGTCATTATCCATAACCAATATTTAAAAGGCAATTATTGATTCTTAATCATAGAGAGAATGTCACTGTCCTAAAGTTGCATCCATTTTACCTAGTTGGAAGATATAACAACGACCAAGGCTTACACCATAATAAAAGACCGAAAGAAATAATTATAATTAGCGACTCATGACAATGACATTAATTTGTCTTTTCTCATGCATATCATACTTGTAAGTTATCCTCGGCATGGATCGATATGAAATGAAAGTAAGACAAAATCTTATCATGATTGGCCGGCAAAAAAATATACTCCATTTATGGTTCTTTAGAATTTATTAACGAGAAAATCTAGTTGGCATAAAGAAGCCTAGTTGCAATGTATTAGCAATCTTTGATGATGTGTTTTTAATTGAACAGTTACACCAAATCTTTTAATAGCGGATCGTAACCTTGTTCTATTATATAGCATTTCTTTTAACAATCGACCAGAATTTTTTGAACAATTTAGCAGACCGCGTATCATCTTTATTCAAATAATTATTTTTTCGATTTTACTTTGTGATAGAGGATAATAATTATCTGTATGTTTCCACGTGCAATTACCAAATACAATTACCCAGCAATACGAAGAAGAGGAAGACCATGTTTTCCCATTTTCACCCGTGCAACAACAAAAAATATTTACTGATAAATGGATAAGCACAAAAATTAAGATTCAAGAAGGAGACGATTTGCTTGTTATAGGGGAAACTTTTGTGTGTGTGTGTGTGTGTGTGTGTGAAGGACATGTGGAATGTGTTGCTGTAACGGAAAACAATTATGCAGTAACATTTATCCTCTATCAAGTAAGGAGATAGAAGAGACGCAAAATAGATTTAAAGTGGTTTGGTCTTTTACTTGACTTACTCCACTCTCCAAGCTCTAATGGCCACAACAAGGTTGGAATCCACTATGTAATCATCTAGACGTTGTTTCTATAGAAAACTTGATTAGATGATTCTATAAACTCACTCTTGCAACACAAACTCTCTTCCCTTATTATAGGTATACAGACTTATACAGAGAAATATTATCAGAATTATACAGCTTCTACACACAAGAATAACATGAAGATGAATACTTGGAGAATAAATTAATTTTTGCTCGTTTTCCCCCAACTGTACTACTTTCCTTAGGTTGAGTTGGGAGAAGAAATGGAAAATGTAACTTAACAATCAAGATGGTGGAAGACTTTGATTTACTAACAACTAATTGACATGGTAGAGACACGTGACACAATAAGCCAATGAAAACTGAGTATTTCCAACATTCAATTGTTAATTAGGATGGCAAACATATTGCATGGGCAATGTGGATTGATTAATCCACATCAATTGAATGACCGGCAATAAAATGCATATCCGTAGTAGAGGTGAAGATCTCAATCCAATTGAGAGGCTCTTCCGACACTCACCGGCAGAAGCTAATACTTGAGGAACTGCGAGCTTTAGAAAGTCCAGCGTAGGATTTGGTTGATCTTTCACCCGGAAAAATTACCAGAGCTTAGCAAGTGGGTTCGATTATGTTAAGCACACTTTGATGATTCCATAGAGCAGTATTAGGCTCGCTTAGTAGCTAAAAGTTTTAAGTAGGAGTATGACATTAATTATTAGTACAATTTTGTACCAATTGCTCAGCTTCCATTTGCTAACTCTATTGGTTGGTTATATTGATGTTTTTCATTGTAATTTTTTAAGTGTTAATTAGGATGACATGCAGAGAACACAGGCCATGCGGGTTGACCGATTGCATCACATCAGTTGCGTGTAGTAGAGGGGTAGTTTGATCTTTTACTGTAAGGATTTTCGTCTAAAGACAAACGTTGATGCGAATGTCAAAAACTGAGAAGTGTATTCGATAAAAATACAAAGTTTGAGGAGACTTTTGCAATTTTCTCTAATATGATTAAATTAAGAAAAGCTCAAAAACCATCTTGGTGTTCTATCCGATTTCACTTTAAATCCTCAGCTTTTAAAGCTATGAATTTTTTATTTTGTGCCGTGACTTTCGTAGCTTTGTTGTTAGGCTTCAGACTTTAAATTTGTTATTAAATGAATGGGACAAGGAAATATTTAGAACCAAACAAGTGACTTGATTTGAAGAAGAGATTGTGACCCATAAAAAAATTGATGTTGCCAAACTGAATATACACTAGTACACGTTCAATTCATATATTGATATGAATTGTAGGTTCTTATTATATTGAGATTATTGCTTTAATGAAAAATAACGACGATATATATTTTATATATGCAACTATTTCGCTTTTACTTCAATGATAAACCTTATGATGTCTTCCGCCTGAGGGCCGCCCTGGGGGGGGGGACTAATAAAAGTACAAAGAACACACCTATTATTTTTCTCCCAAGAAATCAGTTGATGACATATTTTCAAGAATTTGTTGATAAAGAAGACAAAACGAGGGATAGCTACCTTAAGACTTGAGAAACTCATATCACTATGAAAATAAAAACAGGGTAATAAGTTAACATAATTTAGAATCAAATTTTGCTCAATCAATTGACTCAATTTACTTGATCGAAAGCCATGACGCACTATTATCTTTTATATATAGGCAAACATGTTATATCTCAAGGAGGTAAATAGAATCAATTCATATTTCCTAAATATCTACTCATAAAATGTCTAGTGTGTTATATGCCAATAATGTGATGAGTTTACTTATCCATGGTGATGTTCCAGAGAGAAAGGCTCACTTATGAAGCTTTTGATATGCATCATAAATTTCATTTCAATTGGAGGATCGATGTAACGTCACTAATTACTTTGTAAAAAATGTATTGCCGTATTGTCATGTGAAGTATCTTGGGGTTCTTGTTTCGTGGTACTTGGCACATGGTCATGTTAGTGTCAAAACAACAAAGCCAAAATCAATATATAAATAACTAGATGGATGAGAAGCCCGCCATTAACCCAACCTCGGTAATGGGAATTTGAAATTCCCTCTCCTAGTTTAAAAATTCGAGATGTTTGACAATAAATCAAAACCTCATTTCAGATTAAGGAAAAAGAGAAAAGTGTCGACCAGATTGGTCAATCTATTGCCTTTTCTGTCCCTCTAGGTCATTCTGTATGGTTCTTTAGTACTGCATTCTGCGTCCGTGCGACTCCAAATGGCTCTCACATGCAAGTCAGTCATGTTTGATTGCGTCAATATTTCTAGCTTGTCTCTTCTTCATGTAAACTTCCGATGTGGAACCCTATAGTCGGCACTCTGACAGGACTACCTTCAATACGTTTTCTTCAATATCATTGTTATTTTGCCACTCTTTACGAAACCTCGATCCATTGATAAGCGCGTTCCAACACTAATTGGTAGCAGCTAATGCTTGAGGAACTGAAACTTTAGAAATGAATCGTATGTACGATTTGGTTGATCGTCCAGCTGGAAAAATTATCAGAGTTTAGCAAGTGGGTTTATCAAGTTAAGGCTCACCTGTGATGATTCCATAGAGCAGTATTAGTCTCGCTTAGTAGCCAAAGGTTTAAAGTAGGATTATGACAAAACAACTTTGAACCAACTGCTTGACTTACATTTGTTAACACTCTATTGGTTGCTTGTATTGATATTTTTTATGATTGACAAAGTACATTGAAATTAATTTTTACTTCACTCAATAACATAATGTCCGTGACATTCTACATTAACTCATTTCTAAATTATATCTAGGCTGTTTCACAATTTAATTTCTAAACTTAAGTTGGTTTCACTACAATCATCATATTTTGAGCGCGATACTACATATAATTGATTTGATTTTGTGTAATTTTTGTTGATACGTTCCCCTGATTTGTTGAATCTCCATATATTCAGAATATTGTCAGCATCTTTCAAAAGATTGTCCTTTAAAACAAAATTGTAATATCATATATCTTTCCATATTTGTTTGGGATCTAGATTTATATACTACAAAGTATTATTTGAAAAGGTAGGGCATAGTCAAGCGTTTAAAGTTTGTCACATTATTTTATCACTAAGTATATATGTGAATGACTATTTTCAGTCTCTCATATTATTTGACAGCGTTTATTGGTAACACCGGCACTTCATAAAAGTGAGGTTAAGATCATGACACATATATGATAGTTTTAATTTTAATAATTCAACTAATTCCAAATAAGGTTAAGATATTGTTACTTATATAATAATTTAAATTTAGTAATTACATAATTCCAATGTCAGATAAGTCTCTTTACTTAAAAGCTACTAATGTACTTTTCTTAATACTATGGCGTTTTTAAAATAAAATTCGCATTTTATTATTGATTTGAGAAATTCGTTGGCCAAAACCGAGACAAGATATTGGAAGTGCAACGCCTTTTCCCTACCCCCCATGTCGCCCCCGACCCCCTGAAGCAAACTTTCCTGAGAGAAAGCGAGGATTTGATACCTGTGGTGTTTAAAGATCCTGCTATGGAGATGGGGACAAGTTCATCAGCATCGTCCGGACCTCAATACGAGGTTTTTCTAAGCTTTCGGGGAGTCGACACTCGTCATGGATTCACTGATTGTCTCTACCATAGCATGGTTGAGGCTGGGGTTCTTGTCTTTAGGGACAATGAATCCCTCCGTGTCGGTAAAAAAATGGTGGTGAACTTGCACAAGCAATTGAGAACTCCAAAATCTACATTCCCATATTCTCCAAAAATTATGCTTCAAGTCATTGGTGCCTCCGAGAGCTCACATATATGGTTGAGTGCACCTCCAAATCAAATAAGAACAAAGAGATTCTGCCCATTTTCTTGGATGTGGAACCTGAAGACATCAAGCTCAAAACAGACTTATATAACCGAGCTCTTTCAAAGCACTGGGCAAAGTTTAGTGCGGAAGTGGAGTCATGGGAAAAAGTTCTCAAGGAGGTGGATGAGATAAAGGGATGGAACTTGAAGAAAGATCAAGGGTAACTGCCTTTAACTTGTCAACTGCCATCTGTAAATTTCGTTTTCCTCCCAGTTCGGTTTAATTGTTGTATTGTTGGTGAAAATATAGTTTACTCATCTAGTCGATTTTATATAGTTCAAAAAATGGTCGCGGCAATGGCTGCTGCTGCTTTCGGCCACTACAGCGGCGAGAAAGGAATTCTCACTGGTGGCCCCTATCGGCGTTAGCGTTGCAATAGCTCCAGTGAATGGCACCATTGCGGTGGTAGCGCACCCTTCTTATCCTGATTCTCTCTCCTCATATTCTCAGTCTCTGACACAGTAGCCACAAATAGTAATAGATCCCCGAAGAGCTCCACCAAACTGTTGGCCAGCCACCGCAGCAGCTCGTCCGTCAGTCACCGCTACTTCTTCGTCGCCAGCCCAACACCAAGCAGCCAGAAGCTGCCTCTGAGCCATTCTGCCCCCACACTTTCTCTCTTTCATTCACTGTGGCGAGTTGGATCCGGGATCTCGACGACCATATCCAACGTCGCTGACTTTGGCCCACGGCTGATCACACCATCCCCGGAATTGCAAGGACCACGACCCAGGTGACGTGGAGAATTGAGGCAAGGTCAAGATGGCCAGTCAACGGGCACAACGGGCGACGACACTGAAATGCGATGGTGACGGTGCAGGGAGGCGAGCGACGTTGGTGCAGTGGCAGGGGCCAATGGTGATGGTGACCGAAGTTGGGGAGCGGAGAAAGATTGGCAAAAAATCATAATCGTATTGGTGTCTAGAATTTTTGCCAAATTTCCACATAATGTGAGAGCAAGTTAGTTACTTTGGGAGTAGTTTTGCATATAAAGTTATCCCTAACATGTTTGTTACCTTATGGCAGCCAAGGAGATCTTATATGTTCAGTAATTCGAACGATTTCAGTTAAGCTGAAGGTTGCATATGAAAATGTAACTGAACATCTAGTTGGAGTTGATGATCGCGTAGAAGATATAATCAAAATGTTGGAAGTGGGATTTGATAGTGTACAATTTCTTGGAATCCATGGAATGGGCGGTGTTGGCAAAACAACTCTTGCTAAGATCGTCTTCAACACACTATCTTCTAGCTTTGACCGATGTTGTTTCCTTGTAGACGTTGGGGAATCATCAAAAGGCAATAATGGTTTGGTAAATTTGCAAAAACAACTGTTATCCAAGCTCATTGGTTCTCATTCTAATGACCAAATTTATCAAGTGAATGATGGGATCAACAAGCTTAACGGGGGAGTACTTAAAGAAAAAAAAGTTCTCATTGTTCTTGATGATGTGGATGAGAAGGAGCAACTAAGATGTCTGGCAGAAAAAGGTAGTTGGTTTGGTTCTGGTAGTAGGATTATCATAACTACTAGGGATCAACGTGTCCTAATGACTGAGGAAGAAGCAACAAGTGAAGGCCCCGTAAAAAAGCCAACAAAATTTTCCACTTATGATGTACAGGAAATGACATTTGGTCATGCTCTTAAGCTTTTTAGTAGGAATGCCTTTAGAAGAGACTCTCCACCAAATCATTGTGTCCACCTTTCTGAAGAAATTGTCCATACTTTGGGAAAGCTTCCTCTAGCTCTTGAGATTGTAGGTTCATCCCTTCTAGGTAAATCCAAAGCATTATGGATAGACACATTGAAGAAGCTAAAAGAAGCTCCTCCCATGGAAGTCCAAAGAAAATTGAGGATAACTTATGAAAGGTTAGATCTTGCACAAAAGGAAGTATTTCTGGATGTGGCTTGTTTTTTTGTTAATCAAGACAAAACAAGCCCTTTCTACATGTGGGATGCATGTGGATACCACCCACACATTGCCATTGATGTCCTCCTTTGTATGTCCTTGATAAAACTCAAAGATGACAATACTTTCTGGATGCATGACCAAGTGCGAGATCTTGGAAGGGAAATTGTCCGTCAAGAGAACTTCACCGATCCCTGTGAGCGTAGTAGAGTGTGGAACTATCACGAAGCCCTAAGTATTCTAAAGGAAAAAGAGGTAAAAAAAAGGGAATGGCAATTTATTTTATGATGAATTGTTATAGACTATTCTTACAAAAGGGTAAATTAATCACTATTGTGTTTCCATTGTTAGGGAAGTAGGAAAATAAAAGCAATGTCACTAGAAGGATATTGTGGATTTCATGAAGACATTCTAACATGTGATGAAGTTGCTCAGTTACAAAAGCTGAGGTTCTTTCGAGGGGATCGGCTGTTGCTTGTTGGAGACTTCAATAATCTTCTCTGCAGTTTAAAATGGCTTTCTTGGAGATATTACTCTGACAAGTTTGAGGCAACAAACTTTCATCCAACTAACTTAGTCATTCTTGACCTTTCGTGGAGCCATTTTTCGGAGAAATGGATTGGCTGGGAACAACTTAGAGTATGATTCGAGCCCCACTCCCTATATGCATATGGTTTCTTTTGTCATTTTTTTCCTACAAGTAGTTTCTTACTATATATTTTATCAAATTATTTTGCAGGCAACAAGGAAACTTAAAGTACTAGATCTTAGCCACTGTAGATACTTAAGGAGAACACCTGATTTATCTATGTGGGTGTTCTTGGAGAGATTGATTCTTGAAGGGTGTTACCAGTTAATTGAAGTTGACCCATCCATTGGTATATTGAAGTCCCTAACTACTTTGAACTTGAAGAATTGTTTTTCTCTTCGAGAGTTGCCGGAAGAAATAGGATGTCTACAAGCTTTGACAGAGATCGTCATGCCTAATAGGCTACATGAACTTCCGCAAACGTTTGGTAATTTGCAATCTTTGTTGAAGTTCAATGTACCAAATAGGCAAATCAACAAATTCCCATACTCAATTGGAGGGCTGGTGAAAATTAGGCGGCTAGATTTATTGAATTGCACAAAGATAAAGGAACTTCCATATTCGGTTGGGAATTTAAAATCATTAGTCGAGTTGCATTTGTCATTGACAAGTATTGGTCATCTACCTGATTCGATCAGCAATCTAAAGCAATTGAAAGTACTAAAGATAAACGGCATAAGAGGGATAACAAAATTACCAAGTACGATTGGGCTGATAGAGAAGCTTGAAGAGTTAGATGCTAGAGGATGTTGCAACTTGACCAATGAAATCCCTGAAGAAATTGGGAGACTCTCTCGTTTGAGAATCCTAGACTTATCAGACACACGTATATCTGGATTACCCACCACACTGAGTCACCTCTCTAATCTCCAAATACTTAAGCTACAAAAATGTCCTGAGCTTAAAAAATTGCCGGAACTTCCTCCAAGTTTGACTTGTTTGAGGTGGGGCCTTAAAAATTGCTGGTGTTCCTCCGCAGAGGAGAGGAAATATGAGCTGGAGGAATATTGGCAGGAGGAAGATCAAGCTCTTCCCACTAAAATTGGTGCCCTATCTCAACACAAAACACTTGTCACCACTCTTCCCACTAGCATTGGTATGCTGTCTCAGCTTAAAACACTAAAATTGTGCTGCAAATATTTGCAATTCCTCCCCCAGCTCCCGTCTAGTTTAAGAGAGTTACAACTTCGAGATCTGGCGACCACACCATCACTGGATTTTTCAAATTTGAAAGACTTGTCAATCTTGAAATTCTATAGATGTTCGCTAGAATTCTCTAGTATATTTGATGTAGAGTCGGAGGAACTCCGTATGGAGCGCTGTGAGCTTAGAAAAGCGGATGCGCCATTGCAGCTGGAAATGAAAAGATTGAGATTATTAGAGATGGCCTGGTGTGAGTTCCTTCCAGAAGTACTTGATATGTCGCGCATGAAGAATTTACACAAGGTAAGTATGGTAGCTTGCTTTTCATTAGTCGAGATTTGTGGCCTTGAAGAATTGGGATTGCTTTGCTCCCTATCAGTTGTCAATTGCCCTTCCGTGGAGAGAATGTTAGACCTATCGAAATTGAAAAAGCTATCGGAGCTCGAAGTACAATATTGTCGTAAGCTAAAAAGCGTGCAAGTTCTCAACAACTTGGAATCTTTAAAGGTGCGGAAATTGGGTGTGAAGAATATATTGCCTAGTTTTCCGAGTCGCCGCTACTTCAGTCACAGTCCCCGTCGCCTCTAGGGGCCCCATCGGCAGCTGGAATAAGCAACACCAAGTTTTGCAACAGAACTTGCACCGGTAATTCTAAATTGCACACTAAATGTTTGTGCAATCACCTCTTTCCCTGTTCAGATCTAGATATGGCGTTTTATTACATAGGTTTGATGGGTGAAGTTTTTGGTGTTGAGCTAATTGGGAAAACTCTGCAAATGGACATCTCAGTTTTGATTTGATTTGTTGTGCAAACGATAAAAACTCCACATTTGAAAAGAAATTTCTGTTCGCACTCTTTAAAGGGCTTAGGGAGTTCAATCTTGCAATGTGGAACAACAGTATCCTCACTTTCGACAACTTCATCAATAGTGGCAAGTGTCCTTATCTTGTCTTTTATGGTCTCAAGGGTTTGGTTCCGTAAGGTTTGTTCTTAGAGTTTCGATAATATGGCTTGGCCTCTTCAGACCAAAAAAGGGGCAAGTATAACTGGTTGAATCTATTCCTCTTTTCTTAGGCATGTAAAATTATTATCAAGTTCAAAAGCAAAATATGAAAAAAGAAAAAAGAAAATGTCAGAAGATGGAGAACATGAGATGACCTTTGTGTAAGAATAGTAGTGTGATTTATCTTATTCTCTCATTTAAATAATAAATCTTACTAGGTTCTAACTTTGCTTTTAAAATTACATGCTGACTGCCGAATTGTTGTTGTTATTGTCATTATCATCATCATCATTATTACTGTTAACAATTTGCTAAAAACTTGGGTGCTTCATCATGGTGGCTACATTTTCCATATCCATTTTAGTTAGTCATTTGTGTGTTGGGCTTGGTATGTCATATTTGCCAACTTATATTGTTTATTGTCTATGGATATCATATATTTTGTTTCTTGGTTAAATATGAGCTATTTGCTACTATTGGGAGTATATATTCCTTATTGAAGTAAAAATCTTGCACAAGTTTAGTTGTCCCAATAGTGACCATTGCTAGCAATACACTAGTTCTTCTAGCTAGACTCTAATATTGATCATTTTGCAATGGACCAAGTAGAATACTCGTCTTGGTAATGAGAATGATGCCTTGGTCTTGATATGATAGCTTTTGAGATAAAAACATAATGATATATCAAATCAATTTTATTAGAATGATATGGACTACTTCCTGCAGCAGCTGAAGTAATGGAGTTTTTACATATTTTTCCAGGGATGTGAGACGGGTATTGTTCAGAACCCTTGATATTGCCAAGTAAACTTCTATTCCTAAAACCCTTTTGTGGGTCACGGTCAGCTGAACTAATTGGGGATTTCCAAATGGTTGGATTCCCAAATTGTTGGAGCACTCATATGTATATCTTAATAGACTATGGTATTAGTGAGTGTCGTGCTATGATTAGAAGGACAAATTTGATTTTTGCTCTGCTTCATTCTCAGACGGCTTATTTACAAAAAAAAAGAGTTTGACACAAGGCATAAGGGATTCATGGGAGATAGAGCAAAATGGTTGGTAGAGAAGAGACATTACACTTGTTAGTAGACTTCATCCCTCTTTACTATTCTGATGCAATCTTAGCGAGAAACTTTTTGTTTTTTTTTTTTTGTTATTATTATTATTGTTGTTGTTATTATTATTGTTATTATTGTTCTTATTGTTATTATTGTTCTTATTGTTCTTATTGTTATTCTTGTAGTTGTTGTCGTTGATGTCATCTTCATCACTTATCTTCACATTTTACCCACACCCACTGATTTGTTGTGTACTTTGTGATGTTTCTCAATCGTTACCCAGAAACCATGCTAGGATATATTCTTCTGTTAGGCAGCTACTTTTTCTATCACCATCAATTTTTACTTGCAACTTCATTACAAGCAAATGTGATTTTTCTTAGGCATGACAAGAAACGCATACTTTCATCGTGTTTGATTTTCTCCCTAATGACACAAGAGTTGCAGCATAGTGTTCTTATAACTATCAACATGAGCACATGATATTTTGTTGATCTCTAGAGATATGTGTGCGGAAGACAATGCTCAAGTATATGTTGCTATCGGGCTTTTGAGCACTACACAGCTTCTTCTTAAGCATAAGTTGCTATCTCCGGCAAAGGCCAACGGAGGTTTTGTTTGGGGGAGGGGGACCAGCTGTCGTTGGCCAACTGCTGGTGAGAGCTTGCAAGCCCTCGCCCTATGAGGGTTGCGATCCTCCCCTAGATTTGACGAGTGTCACCAACCTTTGCCTGAGGTTGCAAACCTCGCCCAGACTGGGCCAATGCTGCTGCACCTTTTTTAAAAAGAAAGAAAAAAAATTGATTCTTTTAATTTATTTTAATTAATGTATACATTAAAATTTGATATTTGAGGCAAAACAAGATTGTTTTGCATTTTCATTGTTGAGTCAACTTTCCAACATGCCATGTGGACCACTTATTTTATTAAAAATATGCTACATCGGATTTCCAGTCACCTTCGTCGGACTTGACACTTGAATGTCTCAGTTTTCAAAAAAGAATTGACATTGAAGTGTGAAATTTTGATACTTAATTTTCTATTTGTGTCAAGTTTTGGCACTTATGCTGGAGTTTAATCAAGAGAGTAGTACATTGCAAAGCTCGGCATATGACCTCAACCAAGAATAATATCGTCCCGGAGACTTAACGGCTTCGTACGTTGCAGAGCAGTGCGAGCCTCTCGGAGACCAGAGACCGTGGGGAGCACTGCAATGACGTGGAGGCGGAGCCAAATTATTTGTCTTGTGGTGCGGATTAGTCTTCCAACGGCCAAAAAAATGAAGCTGAAGGCAACGCTTAAACAATGCCAAAATTTCAACTTAGGCTGACGAGGAGGAAGAGATCTCAAGAGTTAGGCTACACACACTGATAGTCTCCACAAATAAGAGAGAATAAAAAGGGCAACTAGACAATCAGCCCCACCAATTAAGGATGAATCAGGTGTGGAGCTTGCAATGTCAGTCTCATACAGACGACTTGTATTCATTTCTTCCTTGTTCCGCGTGCATGAAAACAAGGCAAGAAACCAGTCGCAAATATCTTCTAACGTCGTCGTGAAACATGATTGCTGTCTCCTGTTTTTATCCCATGACGAGTTTCTTCAGACACAACAAATAAAAAATCTGGACGGCATCATGCAAACAATTCAGCAGTGCCAAAACCACCTCAGCATCATTCAAACAACTCAACCCCTGAAACACCAACTCAGCAACATCAAAGTAAATTGCATCAAATGTGGAGTTAATGTTTGATGTTACTGCCTTCGCTATGATTTACTCTGATGCTCGGTTGGTGTTTGAGAGGTTGAATTGTTTGAATGACGCTGAGATGATCTTGGCGCAGCTGAGCTGTTTGCATGATGCTGTGCAGGTTGTTGATTGTAGTCTCTGAAGAAACTCTTCATGGGATTACAACATGAGAATATTTGAGTTTCGCAATGACATTAGAAGCTCTTCTCCGCGGCTTTCTTCTTGACCCAAACAATGCAGAGCTCATCGACTTCTATTTCAAGAGGAAGGTGATGGGAAGAGCACCCAAACCTGAAGTCATACCATAATAAAATATGGAACCACCATTAGGAGAGAGAGAAAGAATGGAAAAATTAGTATGTGAAAATTAGAGGTTGGAAAGATGAAACGAGCTTAAAATGAATATGCACATGGAGGAGTTTAGGAGCTTATGGGGTTTGAAAGAATGGTATGTGAACCTACATAACAACTTATTCGTATAGGTTCATATATGCTATTAACTTGTAATGTATATAACTAAAGTGCAATCCTATCCTTAATTAGGTCATTTGTTTTATTAGTATGTGCAATGTATATAAGAAACTCAAATACTATCATTGATTGGTTTTGTTATATTATTTGAATGTGTGATATATCTAAGTAAACTAGAATCTTATCATCAGTTAGGGATTTATTTTGTTTGTATTTGTATGATGTATGCAAGTAAATTGAAATCATATCATTGGTAAGTTTTCACATTGTTGGTTGACCTAATAAAAATCCTTGGAAATTTCCTTTACTGTCAAGGTGAAACCTACACGCGTGCATCATCTATTATATTTATTATTTTTTATTATAGATTTAAAATTAAGAAAAAAATAACGAGAATGTATCTCAAGATGCATTTGTAAATAACATTGCCTATCCATTTATATACTTTTTACATACAAGTACAATGAATGACCTAATTATGTTTTGCTACTAAACGATAGTATTACTGACCAAAAAAAAAAACAAAAAACGATAGTATTCAAGTTTAGTTTTTTTAAACTAGCATGTAAATATGTACAAAATAACTCCAAAATGTTCAACTTCTAAGTTACATGGATATCTAATTTAAAATGTCTCCAAAATTTAAAACAATAAAATATTTTCAAATAAATAAATTTCTTCTATTGATTCATATCAAGGAATTAAAAGGTGGATTTTGTAGAGCATAATCTTGCTAGTTAGAATAATAGAAATGGAAATATTAGTAAATAAAAAACTAAATATTCACAAAGATACACATGACAAAATTACTTCTGATGAATTTGAAGTGCATAAGTAGGAAAAGAAATAGATTTGAAAAGTATGCATGTTACATCCTCATTGTGTCTTAGAAGTCGATGGTTCTGCCGTTCCATGATTTGTTACGTGCTGACTAAACTATTTTCTTCTTACCACCACCAGCCCTGGAGACAACATTCTGTGGGGTTTCTTGGTCCATGGATGACAATGATATACAATATGTATCAGTGATATATAAATATCGTAAAATGTACAATCCAAGGAAGAAATGGAATCCTTAGGATAGCAGATACACACTGTAAAAGGAACACTAACATGCACTCTGCCCGAAAAGAGGTACCCCTGTCGATCTAGCATAGAGGGCAAACTTCATCCTCCCAATTAAAATTTATACAACTCTCTCCCAAAATTGCGGTACCATAAGACATGACCCATTTTTAAGGAAAGGAAAGCATAAAACTTGCTTCCAACTGCAGGCAAACAGCATCTACAAGTCAGGACTTGCTCAATAAATAGTGAAGATATTTAGGAGAAATTGCTCTGAGTTTTTTTATTCTCAAGAGAATGAATATTTACATGAGGTATCTAACCTTTTTATAGCTGCTACACCACCCTAAAACGTAATAAACAAATTCCTAAAAGCTAACAAACAAAATCTGAAAAAATAAAATTTGGAAAATCTGGAAAATCTAGAAAATCTGGAAGATCTGGAAAATCTGGAAAATCTGGAAACAAAATAACCAGAAAATCCGATTATAATTTTCAACACTCCCCCTCAAGCTGGGTTATGAATGTCTATCATACCCAGCTTGCACCTTAGAGTCTCGAAACTATTTCTAGATAAAACCTTGGTCAGTTTGTCCGCTGTTTGATGATTGGTCGGAACATACGAGAGTTTCAAGATTCCTTCCTTGAGTTTTTCTTTGATGAAATGTCGATCGATCTCCACATGCTTTGTTCTATCATGATGAACCGGGTTCTTGGCAATCTCAATAGCAGCTTTGTTGTCACATAATAATGACATAGGATTGGTATTAGTGAATCCTAGTTCATTTAAGATTCTTCTCAGCCATATGCCTTCACATATTCCTTGACACATTGCTCTAAACTCCGCTTCAGGGCTACTCCTAGCAACAACAGGTTGCTTCTTGCTTCTCCAAGTAACCATGTTGCCCCACATGAAGGTACAATACCCTGTTGTCAACCTTCGGTCCATGAGAGATCCAGCCCAATCTACATCCATGAATATCTCCACGTTTCTTTCATCCGTTTTCTTAAAGTAGAGTCCTCTTCTAGGACTTTTCTTCAAGTACTGTAAGATTCAAAAAACTGCCTGCATATGTTTCTCTGTTGGTCGGTTCATGTATCTACTAACCATAATTACTGCGAAACCAATGTTTGGCCGAGTGTGTGAGAGATAAATTAGTTTGCCAACTAATCTTTGATACCTCCCTTTGTCCATTAATGGTCCTTCTTCTTCCATCTCGGTTTTATTTGTAGAATCCATGGGCGTGTCAGCTGGTTTACATCTAAGCATACCGGTTTCCTTCAAAAGATCAAGAGTATATTTGCGTTGGGAAATTGCAATTCCTTTTGTGACCGAGCTACCTCCATACCTAGGAAGTATTTGAGTTGACCTAGTTCTTTAATTTCAAATTCTTCTGCCAAGATATTCTTTAGTTTTCCAATCTCCTCCAGATTGTCACCGTTAGAATTATATCATCGACATATACAATCATTACTGCTCTTTTACCTTCAGCTGACTTCTTGACAAACATTGTATGATCTGTTTGATATTGAATGAAATTCAGCTTCTTAACGACCCTTGTTAACCTCTCGAGCCAAGCACAGGGTGATTGCTTTAGGCCGTATAAGGATTTCTTGAGTTTGCATACCTTTTGAAGCTCTCTTTAGTGTCAATTCCCGGTGAAACCTCCATAAAGACTTCTTCCTCCAATTTCCCATTCAAGAAGGCATTCTTTATGTCTAATTGATGTAGGGGCCAGTCCAAGTTAGCTGCAAGGGAGAGCAACACCCGAATGGAGTTCAGTTTGGCCACCAGAGCGAAGGTTTCTTCATAGTCTATATCATATGATTGCGTGAATCTTTTAGCAACCAACCTTGCCTTGAAACGATCAACATTACCATCAGCATTGTGCTTAACTGTAAAGACCCACTTACATCTCACCAATTTCTTTCCAGTTGGCAATTTTGTATATTCCCAAGTATTATTCTTCTTAAGTGCATGAATTTCCTCAAGAACCGCTTTTTTCCACTTGGATTGAGCAAGTGCCTCATGGATATTCTTGGGAATTTGAATGTTGCTCAACGTTGAAACAAATGCCTTGTATTTAGGAGACAACTTTTCATAAGACACAAATTGTTAATGGGATGTTGAGTGCACTGTCTCTTCCCTTTCCTAAGAGCAATGGGCTGATCAAAATCATCTACAGCAAAATTTTCTGAGCTTATAGGAGCATTACCTTCATCTATTGTGGATCTTGAACTTAGGTTTGTCTCTTGAGCCGGCTTCGATGTAATACGGTCCTCCAACTCCTTTTGAGTTTTCCGCCTAGAATAGACAATTGCCTCTTTAGTTTTGTCTTGTGTAGCATCTTGAATGGGTAGACACGAAAGACTTTTAGATGTTGGATGACTCTCAAATGTTGGAATGGGTAGACATGGAAGACAAGCATAATTGGTATTTGTTTGTTGTGACCCGAGTGAATGAAAAGTGTCCCAAAAATAATATTCCTCACAACTCTCCCCTGAATGGTATTTTGGAGTGAAATGACTGGTGCTCAAAGAAGGTAACATCCATGGTGGTATAAAATGCTTTGTTTGTGGGCTATAACACTTATATCCACTTTGATTTGGAGCGTATCCTAGAAATACACATTTGAGGGACTTAGGATCCAGCTTGCTACGATGTTGCTGATTTATATGAACAAATGCTGTGCAACCGAATACTTTGAGTGGGATATGTGAGGTAAAACAAATATGTGGGTAGTTACGAAGTAGACTCTGAAATGGTGTTTGGAAATCTAGGACACGGGAAGGCATACGATTGATGAGATATGTGGCTGTCAACACTGCTTCTCCCCAAAAGTATTTAGGAACATGGGTGGTTAACATGAGAGAACGCGCAACTTCCAAAAGATGTCTATTTTTCCTCTCCACTACTCCATTTTATTGTGGAGTGTTTACACAAGAGCTAATATGTATGATAACATGGTTGTTTATATGACCCGAGCTATGAGTGAAAGTATTCTCTCCCGTTATCTATTTTGAATACTTGGATTTTTGTGCTGAATTGGGTTTGGATCATTAGGTTGAAGGTTTGAAAAATTTGGCCAATATCTGATTTTTCTTTCATTAGGAAGAGCCAAGTGAGTCTTGTATGATCATCAATGAAAGTAACAAACCACCTAGAACCAGAAATGTTATGGACACGAGAAGGCCCCCAAATATTGCTATGAATAATGTGAAATGGATGAGAAGACTTATAAGGTTGCAAAGGATATGAACTGTGAGTATGTTTGGATAATTGAAACACCTCACATTGAAGTTTTATTGAATCTTTATTGAACAAAGAAGGTAGCAACCTTTTTAAGTATGAGAAATTTGGATGACCTAACCTATAGTGCAACAATCTTACGTCAATCTCTTCTTTAGCACAAGATGCTACACATGACAGCTTCTTGTTTTTCCATTCTAAGGCATTAACTCGCAGAAGATAGAGACCCACATCCATCTCAGCACTGCCAATTGTCATCCCCGAATTCAAAACCTGAAATTCACATGAGTGTGGGAAAAATTTAGTAATGCAGCCTAAATCTTTGGTTAACTTGCTGATGGAGATGAGATTATAGCTGAGTTTGGGAATAAAAAATACTAAATTCAGTGTTATATCTTTTGAAATAACCACTGATCCAACACCAGCCACCTTTAAGCAAGAACCATCAGCAATTCGAACACTAGTGCCATTTTGATATGGATTGTACTCATTGAACACCGTGATATCTCCGGTCATGTGGTCGGATGCTCCTGAGTCTACAACCCAAGAGGTGATCTTCTCCTGTTTAGCACTAAAGGCATTTAGAGAATTACCTCATTGTGCTACGTTGCTGTACTAACCCCTTGTGGATGGGTTGCCTTCTGAACTGAATCTCGTAGCAGCTTTTTTAGATCTCCAGTTGCTCTTTGTTGAAGGGACTTGAATCTACCGAAGCGATTGTTTCGGTTTGGACTACGTTGCTTCTGCTCTCTCGATTTTGAGTAGGATGTGAGGCTGATGGCTTCCAATCATCTGGCTGACCATGAATTTTCCAGCATGTGTCTTTTGTGTGACCCGTTCGTTTGCAATGATCACACCATGGACGACCACCCCTTCGCCGGTTGTTGTTGTTTGATTGACTGCCTCGACTGTAGGATGGTTGAGATCCTCGAGCTATTAGAGCAGAATTTGCCGGATTGGTTTGGTTGTTTGAAGAACCAAGCATCACCTTTCGTCGAGTCTCTTCTCTCCTGACCTCAGCAAAAACTTCTCGTACACTAGGTAGGGGTTTTATGCTCATAATTCGTCCACGTACCTCATCAAGCTCTTGATTCAAACCTAACAAAAATTTGTAGATGCGTTCTCGATCTTGAATCTGCTTGTACCGCTTGCTATTTTCAGGACAACTCCACATCATATCTTCCAGCATGTCAAGTTGCTGCCAATGACGTATGAGTTGGTTAAAATAATCAGTGACAGAAGATTCTCCTTGCCTTAGATCATGGAGAATGCCTTTGATCTCGAATATGGCTAAGGTGTTGTCTTTGTTTGAATAGGTTTCATGAACAGCATCCCAAATCTCCTTTGCTGTCTTGTAGTACATGAAATTCTCCCCTGTTTCATTTGTCATTGAATTCAGCAGCCATCACATCACCATGTTATTTTCCACCTTCCATGTTCGATAATTTGGGCTCGTCTCCTCAGGTTGTACGGCAGCTCCAGTTAGGTAATCTTCTTTACCTTTTCCGCAAACGAAAATCATGATAGAATGAGACCATTGATTGAAGTTGTGACCGGTAAGTTTATGACCGGTGATGAGAAGAGTTTCCTACATTCACCATCATTTAGATCCATGTCAGGAGGCAGACAACTCTCAATGGTTGTTTGAAGTTCCTCAAACCCAGGACCATGGTTGGCATTTTAAAGCTGCCATGAAACCTGGGCTGGGGATTTACAGAGACTTGTGTAGAAAATGTCTTAGTCTTGAATGCCAGATTGGGGAATTGAAGTGTGCATTTGCTTCCCTGTCATCCAGTGCAATTACAGTAGTTAATCAGGCCGAAACTCTTAATGGATCTGTATAAGCACATTGGTGCTTTCGTTTATCTAATTGATCTCATGAATAGGGTGACGCAACACCATTAGCACATCAGTAAAGTTATATAAGAGTAATCGCGTAAAAGCAACAGGGACATGTCAACATGCTACCTTTGACTTACAACACTATCACCAAAAGTTTAAAAATGATCGCAAAGATTTGAAAATTTGTGCACCATTAGGGCAATCAATGGCACGAAGTGAGTTAAAGAGATTACCATTCACCCATCATAAGAAGCATCTGAAGACATCTCTTTGCCAGAGCAATGTGTGATATTACACCTTCACATACATTGAAAGAAGGAAAATTCCTGGTGCTCCGTACTCAAAGATATCAAGATGACATACCTTCCTCTTAGCAGGTACAGACAGATTCTTAGCTGGCTTAAAGAATGATTCTAATCCGTAGAGAATAAAAGAAATGAATCTTTGGATAAGGGAAAGTGCATCTTGTAAGTCACTTTCATTTGTTCAAGCTTTAGTTACCGGCTTTGTGATGACTCATCCTTAGCGGCCTTAATCTTCTCCATCGCCTGATACACATGGTAAAACAACATTGAAAACATGTGTGCTCTCTCCTTCAGAGGAAAAGAAGCAACTTCCTCCAGTAGGCAACTGTCCAACATATTACTGAAGATAAAAGCCAT
The DNA here is from genome assembly GCF_016545825.1 of Eucalyptus grandis. NCBI lineage: Eukaryota > Viridiplantae > Streptophyta > Magnoliopsida > Myrtales > Myrtaceae > Eucalyptus > Eucalyptus grandis. The sequence goes on from NC_052613.1 coordinate 27,215,347, forward strand.
AGCTTTGTCACTCTTGTCAATGTTGAACCCATTCTCATTCACGACAAAGGAAATTAAGCCCTTGAAATGGAAATAAAAATCAGTTAGGAAATAAGTCAAAAATTCAAAAAGTGAAATGTCACAAGTAAATCCCAACGTGAAAATGGTCCACCACCTCATTTGGAGCAGTCCATTTTATCTCAGGTTGTTCTTCTGAAGAAAATATTGGTTCCTCGAAAAGCAGTTGAGCTTCACTGTAGGGCCAATTATCTGGTATCTGATACCTATTAAAAAAACAAGGAAACATTTCCTTAAGAAGGATAACCGAACTGAATGAAGACTTCCAAGTAATGCAAAGAACCTCTGGGTATTAAGGATAGAGAAACGATATGATTTTGTTCAAGTGAGATGAAGGAACAGAAAAAGCAGACACCAGAATAGATAGAAGTATTATGGTAAATCAACACATGAGGTGGCATGGCCGATGCACTGATTGCCAGCCCAAATCTATTGGTGGCAAATGATCTTTCAGTTTCAAATTGTTGACTAAATATTTCAATGCCAGCTGAGTTTGAGAGATAATTTTTTTAAGTCAAGGAATTCAGCAGCCAAGACTATTACAGTGAGAAACTTTGCTGCCTAATTTTGCTTACAAGTCAGGGGACAAGATAAGAGTATAAGAAGCACCTCTGCTTGTTTATGTTCTCTAGTATGTTTTCTATGGAACCATGTTGACGGATAAGCTTAAGAGCAGTCAGCCCTCTGATACCTGATAAATTCATTCCAAAGTAAAGCCACTGAAATCATCAAGCTAAAAAATAAGAGAGGGAAACATGATATGAGATAGCATAAAACAGTTAACAGAGCACTGCAACAATATCACGTCCACCTCAAATGCTTTCACAATAATCACATCCAGAGAAAATGCAGAGGTCAATTAATTGATCCATATCCAGATTCATCTCCTCCAAGATCTAAAAGTCAGGAAAGTGAGAAAAAAAAAATTTAAGCAATCACAATGAATAAACTTTTCCAAGTACCTTGGAAATTTCAAATTCCATGACTGGAACATTTCTTGAGCTGGGATTAATTAAATGGCAAAGAAATACAGGAGCTCCAAAAGTAAGGGAATCCATGTCTTCATAATCAACTGCATAAACCTGAAAAACAAATATTACAGCGAAAGCACCATTCATGGTATTTTAATTTTGGTTACCACACAACAATTAAGCAATGATAGGAATTCAAAGTCAGCGAAAATTCCTTGGACAAAGATGGCTTACTAAAGAACATACCAAATGTAAATGACTACGCAGAAGAAGACATTAGACAAGTGAACAAGAATACGTGTGAGTGAAAAAGGAAATTAAATCATGTTTACATTAAGTTAAACGATCAGTTATCATGGGAAAACAATGAACAATTCTATATCAGAAGACAATCAAATGGGAAGATACTTGCCTTTCCAGCTTTGCAAAGTGCAGCACATTGTGCCTCTGCTTCTGAAGGAGCCTAAAGGACAAAAACTGAATTTGTTATCTAAACTTTTTGTTAGAAATAAAAAAGAACAAACTTTTCAAACAGAATAGTAACCTCAACTACTGGGACACCAATAAGCCTTATTAGTATTTTGCAGTCATCATTGTGCTGTTGTGTCACCTGCAAGAGTATCAAAGCCACGTACCACAAGTGCACACAAATCCAGTTAGCTACGTAGATAGGTTTTTCTTGGAAAACAGAGACAAAATCAAACTTCACATCGAATAAGACAAAAATATCGCACCGTAAGGAAACCAAAACGAGACCAACCTTCACAGTTCTTTTACTGAATTTCTCTATGTCTTCCTTGTTCTGAGACTGCAGACACAATAAATACAGAGCTCACTGAGCATTTTTGTACTCAGTGTTTCTGGGTGCTTGTGTGTGTGTGTGTGAGAGAGAGAGAGAGAGAGAGAGAGAGAGAGAGAGAGAGATGCATATACTGCAATGGCTACTGCCAACTCCTCAGAGGCATCTGCCCTCTTCGAAAAACTGCTCAGAGACTCATCAAGGTAACTAAACATATTCATAGATAATTTCAAAAAATAGAAAAGAAAAGGCTACATAATATTAAGAGTACCGTTTTGCCAGCTCTTGCTTCTTCAAATCAGGAGGTCGACCATCAAATACGGAGCCATCATAACAACAACAAAACATAATTCAGAGAAGCACGAGCTTCATTCTTCTAGCATTCTATCCCAATGAAAACACAGGAGGTAAAGAAAAAAAGTTTACACTGGCTTTATGCCCGCCTCCAACAGCCTAATCGTCCGGTAAAACATGCCTTGCAGATGACTACATGGGAAAACAAATCGAAAGGCAGCTCACAGTCAATCTCATTTACATAAAACCGAGTCCAAGAGATAACATCTGAAGCATCAAAACAGAAGGCTAGTCGACAATTCAGTCATAAACTATACGAAACTCGAGCAAAGTGGATTTTATTTCCATGGAGTATCACAATGCCAGTGTACCTGGTGACTTTACCAGCCTCGTTGGTGAGCATCTGAGTCCCCTTCCTCCCAACCACAACCTAATCCACCAATCAAAAGAACCAAAAAAACGCCAACACTCAAAATCCAAATCCCCACCGACAAACCGAAACGCGCAATCGCAGGCATCAATCCATAAAGAAGCAACTTAACGAGGAACTGATAGATGCTCATGCTGGCATCGACGGCGATCCTCCGGCCGAAGTAGCTCTCGAGCTTCTGCTCCTTCATGGCGGTCGGGGCATTGTCCGCCAGTAGCTTCGTCAGTCCCTATCGAAATCAGTGGACGAGACTCGATGAACAACATATGGAAAATGATGGGATTGAAGGAGACGGAGGTCCAACTGAAACTACCTTGATGCCCATATCGAAGAGAGAGAGAGAATTGTTGCAGTGGAAATTGAGGGAAGAAAGGGAAGGTGCTTGGGATGAATTGAATTCCAGGGTTTCGAGCTCTTCCGCTTCTCGCCTAATTTGGAGACCATCGCGTTCGCGGGGGGGTGAACCGTGGGAGTCACGCCCAGGTGTCGCGACTGGTTTTTTTCAAGTATTAGTTATAAGCTCTCGGCCCATTTGAATTAGCAACTGTTATGACATGTAAGTATCGGGAGTATTACTCGTGTGACGTGCATATTCGTACTCTATGATTTCTTCAGATTTCCAAAATATCGAAATTAAATCTGCCATTTGATACTAATAACTTCTAGTAATTGAGTGGAATGGAGTGTTGAATTCACGTGAAGGTCGAAATTGATTAATTGACTGATGTGGATTGTTTATGTACTTTATTGATTTAGCCAAGATACTACTCTACCTATACGTCTATAGAGAAGAGAAAATGGACTATTATAATGATTCTTCATGTTTTTGATAAGATATTCAAAGGGTCGACTCATGTCGAATTTGAGATATTTGATCGGAACAATCAATCTTAAATTTTTGATGGCTATGAGGGTGATGGTGGTGGCAATGGATGCATCACTATCACGACTTTTCTTGTGGTGAAATATCATAGGAAAGCTAATTGAATAGAAATATTGACTAACGTACACAAATACGTTTCAATTTTCTTTTTTTATTTTGATAAATAACGGAGAAACAAAAATGTTACCAGATAAGCTTTAATTGCTAGCCACCGCAAAGGCTTTGCAAGGGCCGTTGACCACTACGACTACAGAACCCATGTCAGTTCCATTCTCTTTCTCTTTTTTATGTCTTCTACTTTTGGGGTTTTCTTTTCTATTTTGTGTTTGGATTTTCTTTTTATGTTTTAGATTTTACATTTTAGTTTTTTCTAACATGGTTCAACATTATCGTCTCATTAGATAAACAGAATGCAAAAAAAGCACCACTTAGGATTCTCAGCGTGCGACGTCGGCAAAACTAGGCATATCATCACCAAAATGACTAAATCATATCATATCAATACATTCAAGGTTTTAATTGTATCATTTCAATAAAATAATAATAGTGCCCAACTTGAACTCTTAATGAAACTTAGCCACTCGACACATATGATGGCATAAATTTGAAAAACTATCTTATTCTTCTCGCAAATATTTTTTTGAGAAAAGTTTTAACTTTTACTTCAAATCTATATCAATTTACCATTAGTTATTATAATTGGTTGATTTTTTCTTTTCTTTTTTGCGTGTTGCTAACGTAATTCTCGAATTGAGTTTTCACGACAGCCAAAGCTTTTGGCATGCAAAACGTCCCACCAATAATGAGCAAAGTCTAAATTGTGCTGTTCTTTGCAGTTCTCGAACCTCAAAAATAGACCCATCGAAATGAAACCAATTCAATTGCTCATTTGGAAACCGCAAGAGCCCGTCAGCTTTTCTTGAATCACGGTTCTCGAGTGGGAAAACCGTCATGCACATTTCAAATCTACAGTTCAAATCTTGCAGCAGAAAGATACATAAAACAGAAGGGAAGAGATGGAGAGTAGAAAGCCGCTACTCCAGAAGCTACGCAAGCCAGACGTGCGGCGAGGCTCGAAAGACCGAACTGACTGCGACTCCGAAGAAAGAAGAGGGTGTGAAGACAGAAGCAAACGTTGGTGCGAATACCAATGTGATGAAGCTTGCTGAGATCGAAGAGAAGGTCTCTGTTAAGGAAGAAGTCAAGCGCAAAGTTGGATGTGATGCTTCTTCAGCAAGTGACAAGTCAAATGGGACGGCATGTGGCAGGATTAGGGGCATAATTATTGGATTGGAGTTGGACTGATTTTGGGCCTTATTGTGATTTCATGGTAATTGTGATTTGATGATTGCCCCTTAAATAAATGAAATACTTATTTATTTATTGCTCTCAACTTTTTTTAGATGATTTATGTGTTTTACGACATAATCTTGGAGGAGTGAGATTTCTTTGACTTGATTAATCCATAAATTTCTATACATATTACTTTTTGCAAGGTCATAAAATTAGAATTTTTTTCGTTTACAAAACATATAAAACTAATAAATGAAAGTCTATGTATTCAAAGTAAAAAGTCGTTCAAGTTATTACTACCACGTCGTAGAGTAATTGGAACAAAATTGTTGGTCTTCAAATAATTTGCATCTCTTATTATTGCCAGGGGTGAGCAAAAACCCCAGGAGCCCAAAAGCCCGAATTGATTCAGTCCAACTTTCGGGCCCAAGCAGGCTCGGGCCGAGATCTTGGTCCTGGTTATAGTATAGAAATATTTTAATAATATAAAATATGAAAGTATGAAAATAGAAAACGCATTATATTCTCCAAACACTTTAATAAAAGTCATAAATAAGTTAAAAAGATAGTATAAAAAATCAAATGAGAAAAAAATGATGCGTCCACAATGGTTGGATTAGAAAAAATAGCAACAAAAGTAGAAAAAAAGGTGAACTTTTTTAGTCTTAAAACAGCCTCAAACGCCTTCATTTTAAATGGAATGCAAGCAGATATATTGAGTAGCAACTTACAAAACCTTATATAGGATTGCTGAAGGAACTGAGATTTTATGATTGGAAACTTCAAAGTCCGAACCTGATTATAGGTTAATTACGAAAATTGCACTTATTTCAAATTTAATCCCAATGTTATCTATTAAAGATACATAATTATATCATCCTTATTTGATGGATAATTAACTCGGAACTTGAACTTGATAAATCATTTGCGAAATTATCTTTGCTTTATTAAAATCTTAAGGTTTACTTATATATTAAAGCCTAAGACAAATTTAATTATAATCAAATATCTTCAGTAACAAACAATATTTCAAGCATGACTTCTCATTTTACATGATTGCTAGATTTTAATTTTTTGTTATATTGGATCTTAAATATATTTCATCCAAATGTTGCCATTATGTACATTCCCTAGTTGAAAATCTGCAATGCACAAGTTTTGGATCAATTGTTGTGTTTGCAAGTATGAAGTGGCTTATTATAAACACAGTATGAGAAACTTATTTACTAAATGGTGCTTTTTAATTAAATTAAAGTAGTATGCATTTATTAAATTAAAGTAATCATTTGAAAAGAAGTAACCTTCATGTGATCACCACAAACATATGCTAGAAATCTAATCATAAATATGCCAAGTGCCAATTTTGATAGGCTGAAAAGATGCATTATCTTCTTTAAAGAAGCAACGAAGTCCCATTGCTAAATATCGACTAAAGCTACCGTAATGACATGCGAATTAATGCAAAAAGGTTGATTCCAATTAATGTTATGCTTGACTGTGTTATGATCCGTGAGTCTCTCGTACTCACATACCTTTGTGAGTGGAGCTTGGAGAGTTAGGCCTTGTTTGTTAACGTTCTTTATTTCTGTTTATGAACAAAATTTATGTTTTTTTGTTCCAAGGAATAAAAAAAGAACAGAAACACGTTTGTTTGTGTTTTTGTTCCAAATCTATTTTTGTTCCCAAGAACACATTTGGAACAAACAAGAAACAAGAAAACGTGTTTCTTGTTTGGAATAATTTTTAAGAACAAATTTTCTCTCTCCTCTCTTTTTCTTCTTTTTTTTTCTTCTTTTCTTTTCTTTTTTCTTTTGGCTGGGCCACCGGCCTCGGCCATGGCCGACGACTGGCCATCGAGAGCCGGCGATCGGCCGTCGAGGGCCGGCAACCCGCCGCGTCGCCGACCTCGGCTAGGGCGAGCTTGGGCTCGGTGGTCGGGCGAGCTCGAGCTCACCCGGATCCAAGGCGAGGCCGAGCCTCGCCGACGTGGGGCAAGGCTAGGCGAGCCCAAACTCGCTTGACCAAGGCAAGACCGAGCCTCACCCAACCACGGCGAGGCTCGGCCTCGTCGGGGCCGGCGAGCCTCGCCATGGCTAGGCGAGGTCACCGACCCCTCGTCGGCCGTCGCCGGCCATGGCCGAGGCCGGCGACCAGCCAAAAGAAGAAAAAAAATAAAAAAATTTTAAAAATTAAAAGAAACAAAAAAAAAAAAGACACAAATTTACCGAACGTGTTTCGTTCATTTTTATTCTCGAATAAGTTTACTAAATGCCTTCTTACGTTTCAAAAATTGTTCCTCGGAGCAAAAATAGTTTTTCTATTTTTGTTCCCCTGAGTAATTTTTTGAACAGAAACATTACCAAACGCGTCCTTAGCGGGTGAAGAGTAAGTGATGTAGAGGGGATAAAAACAACTGATTTGGGGGAGTGGGGAACAATTGTTGTTAAGAGTTCTTGTCAGGCCCCAATCCTTGAGCGCGTGTCCATCTCTCGATGGTTGATAAAATTTTGCAACTCCCCTGGACGAGTCGCCGACCCATTCTTGTTATTGCATATACGAAAGCGAATTACTAATCCCCTAACATCAATAGCTTGGGACAGAAAAGCAGGAAACATATTTACAAACAAAACATGCTTTTATATACACACTGAGTCATGTATAAGGTCTATGACCAAAAGACTACAAAGACTGGCTTTCCAAAAAGAAGCGGTCCTAACTGATCTACACTTCAGGTCACCTCCTTTCGGCTCCAAATCCTCCACCTAACGATCTTGAAAAATTTAGCCAACGATGGGGTGAGATATAAATCTCAGCGAGTTCACACTCTAAATCTCGATTAGGAGGAAAATACGCCTAGAAGCATCCTAACCACACAATCACACAATCATAGACAAATTGTAAGTATTATTCTACCCATATATTTGTAGGGAAGAGAAAATGGATAATATAAATTAATGTTTTAGATGAGATATTCAAAGTGTCGGCCCATGTCAAATTCGAGATATTCAATCTGAACAACCAATCTTGAATTCTCATGAGCTGAGAGGATGGTGGTGGCCACGAATTCATTGGTGTCGCAACCTTTCTTGAAGTAAACTACCAAGAGAAAATTAATGCATTACTAAGTGGGGACAAATGGTTAATCTTAACAGAGATGTGCCATTGCTCAACGCAGACATTACCAAGGTCATTCTAGTCACAATTTTGGGATTTTATTTAAATCATTTAAATATGCAAAATTAATTTATTTAGGAAATGCCACTAATCTATTATGTGTTGACTAGAAACCCAAGTAAAATGTGGTAAAAAATTTTACTTTTGCATACCAAAGATTTATTGATACAGGGACTTAATTACTTAAAATAAATTTAATGCTCTTTCAGTAGCATTTTTCTTTAGTTCAAAAATGTTGTGCAAGCAGTTTTGGTCAATTTTAACTTTAAGCCACTAACATATGATGAGTGATTATGCAGGTACGCAAATAAGAATTTAACACTCGATCATTAAAGCAATAAATAAATTACTAAGAAAAGGACCTTCATGCGGTAAACATCTCTAATATATCATATTAGCATAACTATCTAAATATATTCAATAGAAAATAGAGGTTACGTAGTTGGTATTATGAATTCACATAAATTAACTATTCTGAAAAATGTGGGATAAAAACCTTAAAAAGGAATTGGTCTTGGATATATTCGTAGACGTCATTAGCAATACTTGAGAAATCAATGAATGAATTTTAAGATATGTGCATGCACTAATTACGAGCACTACAGATCAAGAAATGGTTGTGTGGTATTATGAGTGAGACAAACGTTAGAACTTAGAACTCAAGCAAAATGAACATTACATCAATTGTCGTATTATAACAATAAAAATTAAAAAGAATTCGGTCTTGCGTACCAGATTATAGTCTTTTGCATATGAATGAATAATGGTGGCAAGCATTGACTTTTTCACAATGAACTTTAAGGTTAAATCTTTAAACTCTTGAAATTCACAAACGAAGAAAAGAATGAGAAGTGGCTTTTTAATATTGAATAGATATGTAAAATCGATACAAAAAGATTAATTTTCAGTACCTAACAATGCCAACTAAGGGCCTGCATGTTTGTGTTTCTTTTTTTTGTTCAAGAACAGATTCTATGTTTTTTTGTTCCCAGGAACAATAAAAGAACAAAAACGCGTTTGTTTGCATTTTTGTTCAAAATCTATTTTTTTTTGTTCCGAGAACAAAATTAGAACAAAAATAAGAAACAAAAAAAATTGTTTTTTTGTTCTAGAAACACTTTTTGAATAATTGAAAGAACAAAAACACAAGAAATACTTTTTCTTCTTCTTTTCTTCTTATTTTTCTTTGGCCGGTCGCGCGGCCTTGGCCGGCCGGCGACCTCGCCGAAGGGTCACCGGCCCCTCGGCGAGGCCGAGCATCGCCGGCCCCTAGCGAGGCTCGGCGAGCTTGGCCTCGCCGGATCAGGTGAGGTGTCGGCCCTCGTTGGCCGATCGCCGGCCATGGCCGAGGCCGGTGACTAGCCAAAAAGAAGAAAAAAAGAAAAAGAAAATAAAAATATTTAAAAATTAAAAGAAACAAAAAAAGAATACAAATTTACCAAACATGTTTCTATTCATTTTTATTCCTAGAACAAGTTTACCAAACTCGTCTTTCGATCAAAAATTGTTCTCCAAAACAGAAATAATTTTTCTATTTACGTTTCTCGGAACAATTTTTTAACGAAACACAAACAAACGCACCCTAGCGTAACGAACTAAATTCCCAAGCATGTCACGTCATCATATGACTAATCACCATCCAATCATTTTAGTACATATAGATTCAAGCAAGTACAAGAAAATTTACCTTCCCCATTTTATATGAAAGCAAGTAAAGTTGTCCATGAGATTTTTCTTTTAATGAAACTGCTGGCCCTTGAACTTTAGTATAAGTTTGTCCATGTCATATCTAATCAAACAATTGATTCAAGTATATCCCTAAATTTGTCTAATGTACGCCATGATTCCTTATCATTTAATTATTTTCCTATATTAGTTTAAAATGATCAATATCATCTTCATTTTAGTTAAACGGTGATGGAATCTGTGTAATGTCACTTTCTCGACTTTTGCTCATTAAGAATAGTCGGTTATTCTTTACTTTCTCCAAGCTTAAGCTAACTAATGTTGATTTGATTCTTGACATCCAAATTTTCATTGGAAGCCTTCTCATTCATTTAATAAGAAAATGAGGATCGAATTTGATAGAGTTTGACCCTAAACAAAAACATCGATCTTGCACAATCTTGCTTTTGCAGCTGTTACTGTATTACTCTGCATTTAGATATTAGGGACATTTAAATTTTGGGCACAGAACATTGGCAAGGAACAAAGCATGGATCCGGCTATGAGTTTCTTGGGGATTGGGCCGATAGATGGCCCATGAGTCCTGAACTCACTTGAAGGGAAGGGAAACGCGGCCAGCCAAGGGCGATTAAGGGAAATTGCAGTCGGCCGACACCCATTTTGGAAGCCAATTCCAGTCTGAACACATGATATGAAAGGTCTTTTATCAGCTGCACGCGTCGAAAATGGAAGAAAAGGCAAAGGAGAATCAATGAAGGAAGGAGCGTGCAGTTTCCATCTTGACGAAGGGAGCAATCTTGGCATCCGAGGATAGGAACTAACGGTCAAAAGGAAACAAGAGAATCTGGACATAAAAAAGCAGAGGATTCTCGGTCAGGTGGAGCAGCAATTTTTCAGCATATATTCAATTATTCATTGCCAAAGTGAACTCGGAAAAAAAAAAAGGGTGTAAGCTTTTCTCCACGGCCAAGAAAGAGGAACACAGAGAGAAATTTATGGTCGGCAAAAGAAAAGAAAAGAAAGAGAAAGAAAAACAGAGGAGGCAGATTCTCGTGAAACAGGTGGAAAAAAAAAAGGGAGAGAGGGAGAGGCAAATTCACAGTAAGTTCGTTTAATTCGCTTCCATAGCATCTTCCTGGAAGTTCACTTTTCCTTTGCATTATAATTTACTTTAATTTCCAAGAATTTTATACCTTTAAATTTCTCCATCATTTCATTTCAAAGCCTGGCGCACGTTGCACTTAGAAAAGGCCCAGAAGCGAAATTAACTTTGGCACTGTGTCGAAGTTGAACAACTTTTACTCAAGTTAGAATCTAAGTGTGAAAAAACCATTTTATCTTAAGAAAATGGCGTGTAAAGGGGACTGGTGTTGGGGACTATGCAAAAGTCACCATTGATAGTGATGGGTTGTTCTCACGGGCCACTATGAGGAAACTCACATTGGCATTAGTCTAAGAATACTTGCACATCTAATGGACAAGAACCACCTGACATCTAACTTTCATTTTCACAATTAGCACTTACTTGTAAATCACCTTTTGCTTTTTGCCGTGTCTTTCAAAGCTGACAAATGGACAAGAATTGCCTGAACAATATCATAACTGTGTGCCATTGTTTATTCGACTGTTCTTAGCTCTTCCTACTGAATCTGGTCGTATTTGGATCTTACTACTTCCTACATTTGAACCTTATATGTGAAGCTCTGATAGGACTACTTCAATACGTCTTCTTGACTATCATTATTATTTGCTACTCTTCATGAACCCTATCGTATTGAGAGGCTCGTTTCAACACTCAACGGCAGAAACTAATGTTTGACTAACTACAAGGTTTAGAAAGAAGTCATATGTAGGATTTGGTTGATCTTCCGGCTTGAAAAATTTCTGGAATTCGCCAGTGGGTTTATCAAGACTCACTCTGTTTCTAGAGTAGCATTAAGCTCACTTCCTAACCAAGGTTTTAAGCAGGAGGATGACATTAAATATTAGGACAATTTTGAACCAATTTGTCGACTTACATTTGTTTACACTTTATTGGTTCTTGCTACTACACATGGTTAGGACTTGTCATAAATTGATGTCTGAAATGCGTCTTTGATGAGGACCTTCATACGGTGCAGCCGTATGATTGTTGGTTAGACAAGGAAACTTCTTGATGCTCTGATTGAACTGTAGGGCCAGTCTTCTGGTGGCTATAAAAACCATTTTTATTGCAATAAAATGAATTTAACGTTACATTTTGTTAACAAATAGCGCCATTATGACATCATGACAATTTAGAACCAGGCAAAGTCTTGTATTAATCTTTCTTGATCACTCTATAGTTATGATCTTGGATCCGCCCTATCGGCTAAATAATTCATTATTTTATAGTATTATGGGAAAAATTATCCAAAAAGTCTTAAACTTATCATGTTTTTTTGTCAATTCAATCATAATCCTTCTAATTGTATCAATTAAGTCATAAATATTTTCATATTTTGTTAATTGAGGCCATCTAGTCAGTTTTGCTTGAAATGGCTAACATGGACCTTGACCATCTTATATGGCACAGCTAACACAAACATAAACATTTTTTAATAATTATTTGAAATTTTTATGGTTATTTTTCTTTTTTTCTTCTCTCTACTTTTTTTTTTTTTTTTTTTTTTTGTGAGCGTCGGTGAGGGTCATTGGTATTCGGTGAGGGCTGCGATGCCCTTGCTAGCCAAAGTGACAACACTCGAGCCCTCTCCTAGTGGCTGACAAGGGTCGTTGGTCCTCACTCCAAAAAACAGTAAAAATAAAATAAAAATAAAAATAAAAAAGAAGAAAACCAAACAAAATATTTAAAATATTAAAATATTATTTTAAAATGTCTACGTTAGTGCTATCAGTTACCTAGGATGGTCATTATCCACGGTGGCAATTTCTGATCAAAATTGACCGCATAGACTTAATTAGCGCAATTAAAATGTTTATGACTAAATTAACAAAAGTGTAACAAATTTATGACTTTTTTTGGTAATTTTCCCTAGTGTTGTGATAGTACTCACTTCCATTTTGTTTGTCTGTGTAAATTAGGAAAACCAAAATAGAAGCATAGCTAGGATTCTAAGATTGTAGTAAGATTGTACTGTTGACTAATGCATCAACCAGTTAGTACTAGTAAGCCTTTCACATTACAATAAAAATACTAGTTGTGTGTTTATTGTCGAATAAATGTGTTGAAACCTCATGGGTCCCTTATTGTAGTGGACAAATAATTAATACTATAATAGGTATCAACTTGATTTAGAATAAATAAGGTAAAGCAGTACTTTTCTCTCCAAAAAAATTGATGGTGGTGTTCTAAAGAGAAAGGCTCATCCGTGAAGCTTTTGATAAATAAGATGCATCATAAAGTTCATTTCAAATGGAGGATAGATGTAGTGTCACTAATTACTTTAATCAGAAATATATTATCATATTGCCATGTGAAGTTATGGATCCGAATAGGTTCTTAAAAGGCTTAAGGGAGAAATGATAGGAAAAGGAACCCCTGAGAGGTGGGACTCCCTGTTGCACACTCTCGTATTTCCTCCTTAGGAAGAAAAAAATATGGAGGGAAATTGGGGGACATTGAGCATGCGAATACCAACACATTAAAATAAAAATACAATCTTGTTAGCTTACCTAGATTACCAAGTAGGCTGGGCATTCCCACCATGGGTGGTTGTGCTGCTTGGTTAACTAGACACAGAGGATTCAACTTGTACTTCCGGTTAATTTAGAATAAATAAGGTAAAATAATATTTTCCTCTCCAAAAAAAAATCATGGTGATGTTCCAAAGAGAAAGGTCATCTGTGAAGTATTTGATAGACAAGATGCATCATAAAGTTCATTTCAAATGGAGGATGATGGAGTGTCACTAATTACTTTAGTTAGAAATATATTACTGTAGTGTCGTGTGAAGTAATTCGATGTTCTCGCTTCCTGTTATTCGGCGCATGTTCATGTTTTTTGTCAAAAATAAACAAAGCCAAAATGAATGAATGAATAATTAAATAGATGGATGACAGGCCAGCCAATCAGCCAACCTCCGTAATGCGAAGCACGTGGCTTCGAAATTCCCTCTCCTAGTTTTCGAAATTCGAGATGTTTGAGTTAATAAAAGTTAAAACCCCATTTCAGACCAGAAAAAGTTGGAAAACAGAAAAATGTTGACTAGATCTGATCAATCTATTGCCTTTTCTGTCCCCCTAGGTCATCCTGTATAATTGTTTAATGCAGCATTCTGCATCCATGTGACTACAAGTGGCTATCACATGCAGGCCAGTCATGTTTGGTTGAGTCTTTTCCTCTTAAGTTTTCTCTTCTTGATGTATACTTTGACTCCTCATATTAGCTCTCCCTACAGAATCTGCTCGTACATACGTCTTTTTTATCATTGTTATTTTGCTACTCTTCGTAAACCTCAATCAATCGAGAGGCTCGTTCCAACACTCATTGGTAGAAGCTAATGCTTAAGGAATTGTAAATTTCAAAAAGGACTCATCTGTAGGATTTAGTTGATCTTCCACCCAGAAAAATTAGCGAGTTGCTTTATTAAGGTAATGCTCACTCTGATGATTCCGTAGAGCAGCATTAGGTTCGCTTACTAGCCAAAAGTTTTAGCAGGATAATGATATTGACTATTAATACAACTTTGAATCAATTGCTCGAATTACATTTTTTAACACTCTATTGGTTGCTTATATTGATTATTTTCATGAATGGACAAAGCACATTGAAATAAATTCCTATTACATTCAACAACATAATGTTCACGGCACCCTATTACTCCATTTCTAAATTGGACTATCTAGATTGTTTCAGAGTTCATTTTCCAAACTCAAATCAGCTTCACTGCAATCATCATATTTTGAGTGGGATACTATATATATTTGATTTGATTTTGTGTAATCTTGGCTGATATGTTTCCTAATTTGCTGAATCTCCACATATTTGGAATATCGTCGGTGTCTTTTATATTATTGTTATGTTTAAATTTGCAATATCATGTATCATTCCATATTTGTTTGGGATTTAGATCCCTATAAAATATCATCTTATTTGTTTGGGATTTAGATCTATATACTATAAAGTATTATCTGAATGGTAGGGCGTGGTCAAGCATTCAAACTTTGTCACGTTTATTTTATAACTAAATAATAATGTGAATGACTGTTTTCAGTCTCTTATATTGTTTAACTGCCTTCATTGGTAACAGTGAGGTTAAGATTATGACACACATATGACAATTTTAATTTTAATAATTAAATTAATTCGAAGTAAGGTTAAGAGTTTGATACATAAATATTGATTTTAATTTAGTAATGACATTTATTCCAATGACAGATAGTCTCTTCACTTAAAAGCTAGTAATGTATTTTTCTTAATAGTGATGATGTTTTTAAATAAAATTCGCATTTAAATATTGATTTGGGAAATTCGGTGGCCAAACCGATGCAAAGTAGACAAAAAGTACATGAGTATGAAACGAATTAATCATAAGATGACGGTGCATCAAGATAAAAAAAGAAAGAAAGAAAGGTGTCGATTATATTGACTGGAGTAAAATTCGAAGTCCAGCGCCTCTTTCCCTACGCCCATGACGCCAGAGACTGAGAGGTTGTCATACTGACAGCCCTTGCTCATATCCAAGCACACCCAAAGCAAACTTCTCTGAGATATAGAGGGGATTTGATATCTGTGGTGTTTAGAGATCCTACAATGGAGAAAGGGACGAGTTCACCGGCATCATCCGGGCTTTGCTATGAGGTTTTTCTTAGTTTTCGAGGATCAGATACCCGTTATGATTTCACCGATTGCCTTTACCATGACATGATTGAGGCTGGGATCATTGTCTTTAGGGACAATGAATCCCTCCAAGTCGGTAAGGAAATTGGTGGTGAACTTCTACGAGCAATTGAGAACTCCAGGATCTACATTCCCATATTCTCCAAGAATTATGCTTCAAGTAACTGGTGCCTCCGAGAGCTTGCATACATGGTCAAGTGCACCTCGGAATCGAAGGGGGACAAAGAGATTCTGCCAATTTTCTTGAACGTGGAACCTGCTGATGTCAAGCTCAAAACAAACTTGTACAAGCAAACTCTTTTGAAGCGCCAGAAGATGTGCATAGATGTAGAGTCATGGGAAAAGGCTCTCATTGAGGTGAGCAAGATAAAGGGATGGAACTGGAAGAAAAATGAGGGGTAAATGTCTTAAACTTCTCAACTTACATCTGTAGATTTCGTTTTACTGGTGATAATATAGTTCATTCATCTAGTTGATTCTATATAGTTTAAATAGCGGTCAGCGGCCACTGCGCTACTTCAATCGGCCATTATCGCGGCGAGAACGGAATTCTCACTAGCGGTGATCCGCTCTCTCCTCTCACTCTTCGTCTCTGACACAGTAGCCACGAATGGTAATAGATCTCCGAGCAGCTCCACCAAGCTGCTGTCTAGCCACCGCAGCAGCTCGTCCATCAGTTGCCACCTCTTCTTCGTTGCCAGCCCGACACCAAGCCACCCTGTCCAAGCCATCCGGCCCCTACACTTTCTCTGTCCCACCCACTGTGGCGAGTGGGATCCGGGATCTGGACGTCGGTTCGGATCCACCGAGCCCATATCTGGCGTCGCTGACCGTGGACGACCCTAAATCTGGTGTCACCCAAGGCCGATGAGGCCATCCCTGGCAGTCACAAGGCCATGACCCATGTGACGTGGAGAAATGAGGCAAGGCCGAGATGGCAGGTCGATGGGGCGCAACGGGTAACCGCACCGGAACGCAATGGTGACGGTGCGTTCCGGTGTGGGCGAGCGGTGTCAACAGCGGCGTGGCAATGGCAGGAGTGATGGTGACTGAAGTTGGGGAGCGGAGAGAGATTGGCAAATATGAGAATCCTATTGGAGTCTGGATTTTTTTGATTAACTTCTTAAACATGCGAAGGCAATTTAGTCACTCTTGGAGTAGTTTTACAATATGAAAGTTATCCCTAACATGGTTATTACCTTATGGCAGCCAAGGAGATTTGATACGTTCGGTAATTCGAACGGTTTCGATGAAGTTGAAGGTTGTACATGAAAATGTGACTGAACATCTAGTAGGAGTTGATGATCGTGTAGAAGCTATAATCAAAATGTTGGATGTAGGAATTGATAGTGTACGATTTCTTGGAATCCACGGAATGGGCGGTGTTGGCAAAACAACCCTTGCTAAGGTTGTCTTCAACACTCTTTCTTCTAGCTTTGACCGATGTTGTTTCCTTGCAAATGTTCGAGAAATATCGAAAGGCAATAATGGTATGCTAAATTTGCAAAAACAATTGTTATCCAAGCTCGTTGGTTCTCATATTATAGACCAAATTCATTGTGTGAATGATGGGATCAACATGATGAAAGGAGTGCTTAGATATAAAAAAGTTCTCATTGTCCTTGATGATGTGGATGAGAAAGAGCAACTGAAATTTCTAGTAGGAGAAGGTAATTGGTTTGGTTCTGGTAGTAGGATTATCATAACTACGAGGGACCAAAGTGTCCTAATGATTGAGGGAGAAGCAACAAGTGAAGGCCCCATAAAAAAGTCTGCAAATGTTTTGACTTACGATGTACAGGAAATGGAATTGGGTCATGCTCTTAAACTTTTCAGTAGGCATGCCTTCAGAAGAGACTCTCCACCGGAAGATCGTATGTCCCTTTCTAAGAAAATTGTCCATACTTTGGGAAAGCTTCCTCTAGCTCTTGAGATTACAGGTTCATCCCTTAACAGTAAATCCGAAGCATTATGGGTAGACATATCGAAGAAGCTACAAAAAGCTCCTCCCATGGGAGTCCAAAGAAATCTGATGATAACTTATGAAAGGTTAGATCATGCACAAAGGCAAGTTTTTCTAGATATAGCTTGTTTCTTTGTTAATCAGGACATAACATACCCTTTCTACATGTGGGATGCTTGTGGATACCATCCACACGATGCCCTTGAAGTTCTTACTCTCATGTCCTTGATAAAGATCAAAGATGACAATACTTTTTGGATGCATGATCAAGTACGAGACCTTGGAAGGGAAATCGTCCGTCAAGAGAATTGCAATGATCCCTGTGAGCGTAGCAGAGTGTGGAATCAAGTGGTAACGCGGAGCATTCTGAGGCAAAAGGAGGTATAAAAAGTTTTCTTGCGGATTATCATAGACTACTCTTCCAAAATAAAAGTCAATCGCTATTTGAGCTTGCAATTGTTTGATTATGACCTTCACCTATCGACTTCTTTGTGTTTCCATTGTCAGGGAAGTAGGAAAATAGAAGCAATGTCACTAGGATTTGGTGGAGGTGGACTCATCATTCTAAAGCATGATGAAGTTGCTAATTTACGAAACTTGAGGTTCTTTCAAGGGCACGTGTGGTCCCTTGTTGGAGACTTCAACAATCTTCTCCCTAGTTTAAGATGGCTTTCTATGGGACGTGGGCTTCCAAAGTTTGAGGCAACAAACTTTCATCTACCTAATTTAGTCGTTCTTGATCTTTCATTGAGCAGTATTTCAGAGGAATGGGTTGGTTGGAACCAAATCAAAGTATGATACAAGTCCCACTCCTTGCACACGCATATCGTTTCTTTTGTCATTTTTATCCTATCGTTTGTTTTTTTAATATATATTTTATTAAATTGTTTTGCAGGCAAGTAAAATAAAAGTACTAGATCTCAGCTATTGCTTCTCATTAAGGAGAACACCTAATTTATCTACGTGGGTGTCCTTAGAGAGATTGATAGTTAAAAGTTGCAGTGCCTTAATTCAAATTGACCCATCTATTGGTAAATTAGAGCACCTAATTGTCTTGAACTTGGAGGGATGCCAGTCTCTTCAAGTGTTGCCTGAAGAAATAGGATGTCTACGAGCTTTGACAGAGATTGTTGTAGCTAATACACTACATGAACTTCCTAAGACGTTTGGTAATTTGCAGTCATTGTTGACCTTTGATGTAACAAATAGTCAAATAAAAAAACTGCCATACTCAGTTGGAGGGCCAACAAAAATTAGGCGGTTGGATTTATCTAAGTGGGCAAAGATAAAAGCACTTCCCAACTCAATTGAAAAATTACAGTCATTAGTCGAGTTGGATTTGTCATCAACAAGTATTTGTCATCTACCTAATTCAATTTGCAATTTAAAGCAATTGAAAGTACTTAGGATGAGGAACATAAGTTGGATAACAAAATTACCAAGTGCGATTTGGCTGGTGGAGAAGCTTGAAGAGTTAGATGCTCGTCAATGTTTCAACTTGACCGGCGAATTCCCTGAAGAAATTGGTAGACTGTCTTGTTTGAGGATCCTAGACTTGTCGTTTACAGGTATATCTGGATTACCCAACACGGTAAGTCACCTCTCTAAACTCCAAATACTTAATTTAGAACCATGTCCTGAGCTTCAACAGTTGCCGGAGCTTCCCCAAAGTTTGACTTGCCTGAGATGGGTCCCCAATTGTGGATGGGAATCCTTTGGAGGCTTGACGCAAGATGAGTTGACGAGACCTCCTTCTCTTCCCATTAGCATTGGTACCATATCTCGGCTGGAAACACTTGTCACTGCTCTCCCCACTTGCATCGGTACCTTATATCAGCTGGAAACACTAACATTGTCCTGCAAAAACGTGCAATTCGTTCCCCAGCTCCCTTCTAGTTTAAGAAAGTTACGACTTCGATATCTGGTGACCACACAATCCCCAGATTTTTCCAATTTGAAAAATTTGTCAATCTTGATATTCTATGGTTGTTCAATGCCGGAATTCTCTGGTATATTTGATGCGGAGTTGGAGGTCCTCCGTATTGACAACTGCACGTTTAGAAAATTGGACGCACTGATTCAATTGGAAATGGAAAGATTGAGATCTTTAACAATGCTGTGGTGTGAGTTTCTTCCAGAAGTACTTGATCTGTCCCGCATGAAGAATCTGCAAGAGGTAATTCTGTTAGATTGCAAGTTGTTAGTTGAGATTCGTGGCCTTGAAGAACTGGGATCCCTTTGCTCCCTATGGGTCGAGGATTGCAGTTCTATGGAGAATATGTCAGACCTATCAAAATTGAAAAAGCTACAGAAGCTCAGAGTAAGAAACTCTCCAAAGTTAAGAAGTGTGAAAGGCCTAAACCACTTGGAATTTTTGAAGGAATTGTCGATTATTAATGCTGGAGAATTTGGAGGTGACACTCAAATTTAAATATAGAATTGTGACACCTCTCAGGCTTTGTTGACGTCATGATGACACGTTTTATAAGTTCAGCGGATCCGCACACGCTCTCGGATTGTCCGGCAATTAAGATGTTATGTCTGTAAGGGAGTCTAAGCAGGACTTGATCGTTGGGCTTATTGTGGTCCTTCTGTTTTGCTCTTTCTCCTTTTCCTTTTTTTGTTTTTATTTCCTTCAGAAGGATTTCCAATGACAAATGTTAGTTACAAATACGGCTCATTAAGATTGAAAGGCCACTTGAAGATAAGGTATGCAGAGAGTACAGTACCTTGGAAAGCTCGGCACATGAACTCGACCAAGCATGACTTCGTCGTGGAAAGTTAATTCGCCCATGGAACTCAACCTCAGAAACGGACGTAGTTGAGCAATGGAGAAGGGAGTTAATTGAGCACGATCTTAGAAATGTTGAAGAACGGACGAGCGACGTGAGGAGCGTTGCAAGGACGTGGAGGCGGAGCCAAGTTAATTTGTCTGGGGCGGATTAGGGTTACAAAGAACAAAATGATGCGGAAGGCATGCTCAAATAATGCCAAAACTTGCTGTGCGGAACAGCAATATCATCACTTTCGACAACTTTCACCGGCAGTGGAAAGTAATTACTTCCTACATAAACTCCATTTTGCTAACAAACTGTTGTTGATTTGTTTGGATTTTGATACTTGAGTGACCAGTGTTCTTATCTTAGTTGTGCTTTCCATGGTTTTAAGAGTTCGGCTTCATAAGATTCTCTCACAGCTTCGGTGATAATACGGCCTGACCTCTTCAGACTAAAAAATAGGATCCCTTGAATCTCTATTCCTCTTTTCTTATGCATGTACATTTACGTGTCAAATTCACAAGCAGAATACAATTTTTTTTTTTTTTTAAAAGGGTCCGAAGATGGAAACGTAAGATAAATTTTGTATAAGAATAGTGGCGTGATTTCTCTTATTTGCTCATTTGATAAAAGACTCGTACTAGGTTCTAATTTCGTTTTTGAAATTACATGCCAACTGCCCAATTGTCGTCACCATAGTCGTCATCATAATCGTCATCATTACTGTTAAGTAGGTCTAATTGTTTGAAAAATTTGCTGGAAACTTGGGTGCTTCGCAGTGATGGCTGCATTTTCCATATCCATTTTAGTTAAGTCATTTAGGGCTTGGCATGTCATGTTTGCCATCGTATGTTGTTTTATTGCTTATGGATATCATATATCTTGTTTACTGGTTAAATATGAGCTATTTGCTACCATTGGGAGTACATATTCCTTCTGGAAATAAAAATCTTGCACAATTTAGTTTTCCCAATAGTGATCATTGCCAGCAATATACTAGTTCTTCTAGCTAGATTCTAATATTGATAATTTTGCAATGGACCAAGCCGAATACTCATCTTGGTAGTGAGAATTAAGGCCTTGGCTTTTTCCTTTTTATTTTCAAGAATATTATTAAGCAGTTGCTTACATTTGATACGACAGCTTTTAATTTAAATACATTGATATGTCCATCCAATTCTGTAAAAGAATGACATAGACTACTTTCTGTGACTAAAGTAATGGAATCTTTACATATTCACAAGGGTGTGAGACGTCTTGCTCAGAACCCTAAATATTGCCAAGTAAACTTCTATTCCTTAGCCTTCTTTTGTGGGTCATGTTCAGCTGAACTAGTGTAGGATTTCCGAATTGTTGGAAATCAAGTTGCCCATGCATGTGCTATTGGAGCACTCATCTGAGGGTCATACTATATTATGGTATTAGTGAGCGCTATGATCAGAAGGACAAATTTAATTTGTGCTCTGTTTCGTTCTCAGAAGGCTATGTGGGATCCATGACAGATGGAGCAATATGGTTGGTAGAGAACACAGACATTAAACTTGTTGGTAGGATTCGTCCCTCTTTACTATTATGATGCAATCTTAGTGAGATCTTTTTTTCTTTTTTCTTTTTATGGTGGTTTGGTTCATTGTAATATTATCTTCACATTTTACCAAGACTCGCTAATGTATAGTGTACTTCATGATGTTTCCTAATCGTTACCTAGAAACCTTTTAGAATATATTATTCCATTAGTTAGCTACCTTTTCTATTACCACCAATTTTTACCTGCAGCTTCACTACAAGCAAATGTTATTTTCTTAGCCATGAGAAATGCATACCTTCATGTTGTTTGATTTTCTCCTTGATGACACAAGAATTGCAGTATAGTGCTGTTATAACTATCAACATGAAGACATGATATTCCGTTGATCTCTAAAGAAGCGTGTGTAAAACAAAGCTCAAGCATATGTTGCTATCAAGTTTTTGAGCACTGCACACGTTCATTTTTTTTTTCTAAACCTACCATCGAGAAATAATGCAACTTGATCATCTAATTTCTTTCTTGTTCTGCAAGTTGTAGATTGAGATGCAATCTCGTATGACATAGTTTGTGCAATTCAATGCATAAATTGATTACCTGTCTGATGCTGCATATGATGATTTGATTCCATCCCATCTTATCTTCCTCGAAAGCCAAGTAAGAGATAGATTTGACATATGACAAATTTCCTCATCAAAGTTAAGAATAAACATGTTTCATTGCTGAATTGCCATCTCATACTTAACTAGTGTTGGTGATTTTGCATTCTCATATGAAGTCTAGGCTCAAGAAACTGACACTATAGTAAAGCTGTAGGAAATTATTCTTTTTGAGGGCGTGAAACTCGAAGATGTACCTGTAGGAGTGTATACAGTCCATGTCTGCCTTTAAAGTTGCTTGGTGCAGAAGGATCACCTATAGGATGCATGCTTATCGAATAACTTCTCCAAGTGAGTTTTTTCTTTTTTAAGGGGAATTAATTTGACAGCAACTATTTTATCTACAATCATCATTGTCATCGTAACACAAGATCGACTTGTCCCTAATTGGTTACCATAGAGATGTCAATTGAAGATTCGTCTTTTTTGCTCCAGGGGAGTAGAAGTTATCAAAAGGGCTGAGTGAGAGATGCGTGCGCACATTCTCCTTAGAATTCAAATTTACTTTGATCCGAGTACGAACGCAGCTAAGGAGACGAAGCAGCTATAGATGGTGGTGCAGATGGTGCACAGCTTGCTCCTGGTTTCAACAACACCACGAGCACAATATTGTTCAGAATCCACTACAGAATGATCATGATAAATGGTGATGATGATATTCTATACCAATTGAAATTAATACCTACAATTGCATTTGCGTAATGTAATACCAAGTATATGTTGGGTAGATATGTCATACAAAGGAATAGCGGAGGAGAAGAGAATCTGCTAGCAAATCCATCATATGCGTCACAACTCATATGGAAGAAAGAATGATAGAACAATCCGGTGGGCTGTCAATGGACTATCTTCATCTTTTCCCTCCAATGTTTTACGTTTATCCAGGGGAGGATGTTACTCAGATCAGCATTTGTTTTATTTATGTACCGAGTCATAGCATACTGCACATCTTCTGCCTAAGCGGAAGGCTACGTAATTGGTTGCCTATATTGTTTTATGAAACAAAATGTGTGAACAATATTACCAAGAATTCACATTATATTGCTGGAAATGAGTAAATTAGAGAAATCACACCACTATTCTTACAAGAAAAGAGAAATAGATTCTATGGATCACACCTACCCCGTTTTTAGTCTGAAGAATTCAGGCTGTTTTTTTGAAACTCTAAGACAGAACCTTATGGAGCCAAACCCCTGAGAACATGGAACACAACTAAGATAACAACACTAGCCACTCAAGGATCAAAATCCAAAACAACTCAAAAACAGTTTTGTTAGCAAAATGGAGTACTATAAGGAGGAGCTGATGCGGAAGGAAGCGCAAAGTACGAAGGCACCTGAGGAGCCGAAGCTACACATGGCGGTGCAGAAAGTGCACAGCTTGCTCCCGGTTTCTAACAATAGCACAAGCGCGAACAATTATCATGGTAATTGGTCATGATGATATTCTATACTAGAGGCAGCGACAATGCGCCAGAGAATGCAGCAGATCTGAGCTCGCTGGACACAAACGACAAATTGGAGCCACTGACTCCTGGAGGGAGCGGTAGAGGTGACACGCTGGAGAATGCGGCGGATTGGAAGTGAGGGCAAGAGAGTGAATTTTGAAAAGAAGAGAGAGACAGAGACAGAGACAGAGACAGAGTCTTCTTTGCTCCTCACGGGAGGGAGACCCAACAATTTGAAATATTAAGAGAATTTTCAGATCTATCCCAATGGAACCACCCACTGACGTGGCTCCACAGGTCACTCAACCAGTGGGAGGGACTATGCTCATGTGGTGGAGCGGGACCGCCTGATAACTTCTCTATAAAGATAAGGTATATAGAGAGTAGTACGTTGCAAAGCTCAGCATATGACTTCAACCAAGAATGACTTTGTCCTCGAGACTTCTTGGAGATGTGAGCAATGGCGAAGGGAGTGAATTAAGCACCATCTCAGAAATGTTGAAGAACGGACGAGAGACTGAGGAACACTGCAAGGACATGGAAGTAGAGCCAAATGATTTGTCTTCTGGTGCGGATAGGCTTACAAAGACGAACAAAAAATGAAGCTGACGAGGAGGGAGATATCTCAAGAATTAGGCTATACGCACTGATCCAGTCTCCACAAATAAGAGAGAATAAAAAGGGCAACTAGACAATCAGCCCCACCAATAAAGAATGAATCAGGTGTGGAAGCTTGCAATGTCAGTTTCATACCGACATAACTTGTATTCATTCCTTCCTTGCATGAACTATCCGTGTGCAAGAAAACATGGCAAGAAACCAGTGGCAAATATCTTCTAATTTCATCAAGAAATATGACGATTCTTGTCGTGTTGTTATCCGGTAACGAGTTTCCTCTGAGACAACAATAAAAAAATCTGCACAGCTTCATGTCATTGACAAGGTTTATTTTGTTTGTATTTGTATGATGTACATAAGTAAATTGAAATGATATCATTAATAAGGTTTCACATTGTTGGTTGATCTAAAAGAAATCCTTTGAAACTTCCTTTACCGTCAAGGTCCTATTCGGGTCCATCATCTATTATATTTACAGTTTTTACTATTATAAATTTAAAATTAAGAAAAAAAAAAAGGGAATATATATTGATATGCATTTGTAAATAACATTGCTTATCTCGATCAAAAAAAAAAAAAAAAAAATTAACATTGCTTATCCATTTATATTTTCTTTAAATACAAGCACAGTGAATGACCTAATTATGTTTTGCTACTAAATAATGACCTAATCGACGATAGTATTCAGGTTTAGTTATTTCTAACTAGCACATACACACATGCTCTTTGGTAAGAAATTCCAGAAAATGAAATGATAACACGTAAATATCTACAGTAAATATGTACAAATTAACTTGTCAAAATTCGACATTTAGGTTACATGGATATCTGATTTAAAATGTCTCTGAAATTTGACACCATAAACAAATCTCTTCTATTGATTCATATCAGGGAATCAAAAGGTGGATTTTGTAGAGCATATATATCTTGCCAGTTAGAGTAATATAAAGAGAAAAATTGGTAAATAAAAATATAAATATTCTCAGAGATACACATGACAAAATTACTTCTAATAAATTTGAAGTGCATACGTAGGATTACAAATAGATTTGACAAGTATGTATGTCATATCTCATTGTGTTTTTAAAATTGACGGTTTTGCTATTCCATGATCTCTCGCCATCTCGTGGGCTGTGGGCTCACTTTTGCAGGTCGACTGTCGGTCAGCCCACTATTAGCCAGGTTTGTTCTTTCTTACAGCAACTAATTAGAAGACGTCTCTTCACTAGAGCAATGTGTGACATTACACCTTCGCATACATTAAAAGAAGGAAAATTCCAGGTGCTCGGTCCTTAAAGATATCAACATGACATACCTTCCTCTTAGCAGGTACAGATCGATTCTTAGCTGGCTTAGAGAAGGAAAATAAATAAAAGGATTCATCGGAAAAAAGAAAGTGCATTTTGGAACTCACTTTCATTTATTCATGCTTTAGTTACTGGCCTTGTGATGACTCATCCTTAGCTGCCCTAATCTTCTCTATCGCCTGATACACATGGTAAAACAACATTGAAAACATCTATGCTCTCTCCTTCAGAGGAAAAGAAGCAAATTCTTTGAGTAGGCAACTGACCAACACATTACTGAAGGTAGAAGCCATACATTCGTCACTCTGTCAATGTTGAACCCATTCTCATTCCCGAGAAAGGAAATTAAGCCCTTGAAAGGGAAATAACAATCAGTTAGGAAACGAGTCAAGAATTCAAAAAGTGAAACGTTGCAAGTAAATCACAGCATGAAATTGGCCCACCTCCTCGTTTGGAGCAGTCCATTTTATCTCAGGTTGTTCTTCTGTAGAAACTATTGGCCCCTTGAAAAGCAGGCGAGCTTCACTATAGGGCCAATTATCTGGTATCTGATACCCATTCAAAAAACAAGTAAACATTTCCTTGAGAGGGATAACCGAACTGAATAAAGACTTTCAAGTAATGCAAAGAACCTCTATGTCTGAAGGATAGAGAAACGATACAATTTTGTTTGAGTGAGAATGAAAGAACGGAAAAAGCAGACAATAGAATAGATAAAGGTACTATAGTAAATCAACACATGAAGTAGCATGGCTGATGCACTGATTGCCAGCCCATATCTGTTGGTGGCAAATGATCTTTCAGTTTCAAATTGTTGATCATATATTTCCATGCCAGCTGAGTTTGAGAGATGATTCTTTTAAGTCAAGGAATCCAGCAGCCAAGACTATTACACTGAGAAACTTTGCTGCCTTTTTTCGCTTACAAGTCGGGGGACAAAATCAGAGA
The DNA here is from genome assembly GCF_016545825.1 of Eucalyptus grandis. Classification (NCBI taxonomy): domain Eukaryota; kingdom Viridiplantae; phylum Streptophyta; class Magnoliopsida; order Myrtales; family Myrtaceae; genus Eucalyptus; species Eucalyptus grandis. The sequence goes on from NC_052613.1 coordinate 27,241,999, forward strand.
ATAAGAAGCACCTTTGCTTGTTTATGTTCTCTAGTATGTTTTCTATGGAACCATTTTGACTGATAAGCTTAAGAGCAGTCAGTCCTCCAATGCCTTCATTCCAAAGTAAACCCACCGAAATCATCAAGCCAAAACATACAAGAGGGCAGAATGATATATGATAGTATTAAAAAGTTAACAGAGCACTGTAATAATATCACGTCTACCTTGAATGCTTTCACAATAATCACATCCGGAAAGAATGCACAGGTCAACGAATTGATCCATATCCAGATTCATCTCCTCCAAGATCTAAAGGTCATGAAAGTGAGGAAAAAAAATTTAAGCAATCCCAGTGAATAAACTTTTCTAAGTACCTTGGAAATTTCAAATTCCATAACTGGAACTTTTCTTGAGATGGGATCCATCAAATGTCGAAGGAATATAGGAGCTCCAGAAGTAAGGGAATCCATATCTTCAGAAGCAACTGCATAAACCTGAAAAACAGATATTACAGCTAAAGCACCATTCATGATAGATGAATTCTGGTTACCACAAAACAATTAAGCAATGATAGGTATTCAAAGTCAGTGAAAATTCCCTGGACAAAAATGGCTTAGTAAAGAATATTCCAAATGTAAATGACTACGCATAAGAAGACATTAAACAAGTGAACAAGCATATGTGCGAGTGCAAAAGGAAATTAAATCATGGAAATAAAATGGTAATTTACATAGAGTTAAATGATTAATTATCATAGGAAAACAATGAACGATTCTGAAGACAATCAAATGGGAAGATACATGCCTTTCCAGCTTTGCAAAGTGCAGCACATTGTGCCTGTGCTTCTGAAGGAGCCTAAAATACAAAAACTGAACCTGGTATATAAACTTTTTGTTAGAAATAATAACAAATAAACTTTTCAGACAGAATTGTAACCTCAACAACTGGGACATCCATAAGTCTTAATAGTCTCTTGCAGTCTTCATTGTGCTGTTGTGTCACCTGCAAGAGTATCAAAGCCATGTACCACAAGTGCACACACATCCAGTTAGCTACGTAGATAGGTTTTTTTTTTTTTTTTTTTCTTCTGGAAAACAGAGACAAAATCAAACTTCACATCAATAAGACAAAAATATCGCACCATGAGGAAACCAAAACGAGACCAACCTTCACAGTTCTTTTACTGAATTTCTCAATGTCTTCCTTATTCTAAGACTGCAGGTAATAAATACAGAGCTCACTAAGCATTTTTGTACTGTGTGTTTGTGGGTGCTTATGTGTGCAAGAGAGAAAGAGAGAGAGAGAGAGATGCATATACCGCAATGGCTAATGTCAACTCCTCAGAGGCATCTGCCCTCTTTGAAAAACTGCTCAGAGACTCATCTAAGCTAACTAAACGTATTCATATGTAATTCCAAAAACGAGAAAAGAGAAGGCTTCATAATAATAAAGTACCATTTGCAAGCTCTTGCTTCTTCAAATCAGGAGGTTGACCGTCAAATACGTAGCTATCATAACAACAGTGAAGCATAATTTAGAGAAGCGCAAGCATCATTCTTCTAGCATCCCATCCCAACGAAAACACAGGAGGTAAAGAAAAAAAATTTACACCGGCTTTATCACCACTTCCAACAGCCTAATTGTCGGGTAAAACATGCCTTGCAGATGACTACATCGGAAAACAAATCAAAAAGCAGCTCAAACTCAAACACTTTCAAGCACAGAGATCACATCGCATTACAATAGCATCTTAAGCATCAAAGCGGAAGGCTAGTTGACAGTTCATTCATAAACTGTACCAAACTCGAGCAAATTTGATTTTCATTTCCATGGAGTATTACGACCTAATCCACCAGCCTCATTGGTGAGCATCTGAGTCTCCTTCCTCCCAACCACAACCTAATCCACCAATCAAAAGAATCAAAGAAAACCCCAACACTCAAAATCCAAATCCCCACCGACAAACCGAAACGCGCAATCGCAGGCATCGATCCATAAAAAGCAACTTAACGACGAACTGATAGATGCTCAAGCTGGCATCGACGGCGATCCTCCGGCCGAAGTAGCTCTCGAGCTTCTGCTCCTTCATGGCGGTCGGGGCATTGTCCGCCAGTAGCTTCGTCGGTCCCTATTGAAATCAGTGGACGAGACTCGATGAACAACGTATGGAAAATGATGGGATTGAAAGGAGACGGAGGTCCAACTGAAACTACCTTGATGCCCATATCGGAGAGAGAGAGAATTGTTGCAGTGGAAATTGAGGGATGAAAGGGAAGCTGCTTGGGATGAATTGAATTCTAGGGTTTCGAGCTCTTCCGCTTCCCGCCTAATTTCGGAGACCAGGGCGTTTGCAGGGGGGTGAAGCGTGGGAGTCACGCGCAGGTGTCGCGACTGGTTTTGTTGGGTGTTAGTTATAAGTTCTCGGCCCATTTCAATCAGCAACTGCTATGATACGTACGTTTCCGGATGCATATTCGTACTCCTATGATTTCTTCAGATTTCTAAAATATCGAAATTTAATCTGCCATTTGATACTAATAACTTCTCACTCCTAGTAATTGAGTGGATGGAAATGTTGAATTCACATGGAGGTCGAAATCGATTAATTGATTGATATGAATTGGGACATGTAAAAGCCCTTTATCTACTTCATTAATTCAATCAAGACACTATTCTACTTGTATGTTTGTAGGGAATAGCAAATGGAACAGTTAATCTTGTATTCTCAATGGCCAAGACGATGGGAGGCGGCAAATTCTTTAGTTTCGCGAATAGGAGAAGTATCAAGGAAAAGTTAATGAATTACTAAGTCGGGACAATCGGTTATTTCATGAAAGATATGTGCCATCACTTAGCATGAACTCCTTTAAGTCCAAACTAAACGTAACTTTTGGGGTTTTATTTAAATAATTTAAATATGTAAATCAATTCATTTACAACCCGCCACTAATTTATTATAAATCAATTAAAAATTTGAGCGAAATATAGTAAAACATCTCATGTAAATGTGTACGACGAAATTTGGTTTGCATTGCAAATTATAGTCCTTTTCAAATGAATGAATTATGGCGGTGAGAATTGACTTTTTCACAATGAACTTCAAGGTTAACTATTTAATTTGCTCTTGAAATTCACAAATGAAGAAAAGAGTGAGAACTGGCTTTTGATATTAAATAAATATTTAAATTTATACAAAAGGATTAATTTTTAGTACCTAACAACGCCAACTAACTTAATCGAACTAAAAAAAAGGTTACCTTTTACGTTTTACTATTCATCGTCCGATCATTTTAGTAAAGATAGAATTGAGCAAGTACAAAGAAATTTACTTTTTACGTTTTATATGAAAAAAAGTTAACTTATTCTCGAGATTTATCTATTAATAAAATGGCTTGTCCATGAACTTTTGTGTATATATGTCCATGTCATACCTAATCAAACAATTGATTGAATTAAATCCCTAAATTTGTCTAATGGATACCATGATACCTTATCATTTAATTGATCATGTTCTAAGCTATTTCAAAATGTTCAATATCATCTTCATTTTAGTTATTACAAGGATTGAATCCGTGCAATGTCACTTTCTCGACTTTTACTCATTAAGAATAATTGGTCGTTCCTAACTTTCTCCAAGCTTAAGCTAACTACTGTTGATCTGATTCCAACGCCTAGATTTTCGTTGGGAAGACTTCTCATTGATTTAATAAGAAAACTAGGATCAAATTCAATAGAGTTTGACTCTAAACAAAAACATCGATCTTGCATGGTCTTGCATTTGCAGTTGTTGCTGTATTTCTTCGCATTTAGATATTAGGGACAAATAAATTTGGCGTAAAGCATTCACATTGAGGAAAGCAGGGATCGAGCTATGAGTTTCTTTGGAATTGGCTCGATAGATGGCCCAATATGCGAAATGAGTCCTGAACTCACTTGAGGTTCCAAAACTGAGCCGATGGGAGCCCGACCCTAAGCTAATCAAACTCAACCTAATGAAGGGAAAGGAAGCACAGCCATTCAAGGGCGATTAAGGGAAATTGCAATCGGAATGGCCCTAAAGACGAGGTCTTGTAAATGAAAACATTCGAATATATGAATAAAGCGTGGAAGTTATGTAGTATGTATATGTATTTTTCCTCACTATCCATTGTTGTTAGTAATTGGGTGTTTGAGATCGCATGCTTCCACATGTGCTTAATGGAAAGGAAAAAATCACTGTGACGGCAACGCCTCCTCAGACGTAGAAAATTAATCCCAATAAAACATGTTGTGTTCTCGTGGCGAGGGTAAGATCTAGGATGTGACATAAAGCATTTGCATTGAGCAAAGTGGGGATCCCGCTATGAGTTTCTTTAGGATGGCCCAATAGATGGCCCAATATGCGAAATGAGTCTTGAACTCACTTGAGGTTCCAAAAACGAGCCGGCAGGAACCTGTCACTAAGCTAATCAAGCTTGTGGGATTTTTCAATAGATAATATTGCCAAAGAGAGCTCGAAAAAGAAAAGGCGTAAGCTTTTCTTCATGGCCAAGAAAGCCAAGTGTGGATTTTTTTAGAATATTGCCAAAGAGAGCTTGAAAAAGAAAAGGTGTACGCTTTTCTTCATGGCCAAGAAAGCCAAGTGGGACTCGGGCGATCTTTTAGCAGATAATATTGCCAAAGAGAGCTCGAAAAAGAAAAGATGTTAGCTTTTCTTCATGGCCAAGAAAGAGGAACACAGAGAGAAAGTTAGGGTGCAAATGATAACATTTTTGTTTCGGAGAATAATTTCTTTTGAGAAATAATTCTTTTTTATTTCTACTTCTTGGAAAAATTTCTAATTAAAATAACATATTTAGTAAATATACAAAATTTCTATTCTCATAAAAGACAAAGAAAATGAATGTATTTGGTACGATCCATAAATTTTTGTATTTTTTTTGGTTTTTCTTGTTGCTCATCGATCGCTGAGCGTCGATTGTTGACCGTCGCTCGTCGCCCACCACTGCCTAACCGTTGCTTGCCTCCCAACTGTCACAACCCACCATCCCCGATCACCTCCTGCCGTTGCCCGCATCCGGCGGTCGGCAGGATGCTAGCGGACCTCTATAGCGGTAGTTGGCAATCAGCAACGACAATCGGGGGAGGATGGTGGGTGGCGGGAGGCAGGTGGCATCCGGCGACCAACGGTTGGTGATAGTTGAACAGCAAGTGGCGACAGTTGGTGGTTAGGCGTCGGGGGCGATCTTTTAGTAGATTATATTGCCAAAGGGAGCTTGAAAAAGAAAAGGCGTAAGCTTTTCTTCATGGCCAAGAAAGCCAAGTGGGACTTGGGGGATGATCTTTTAGCATATAATATTGCCAAAGAGAACTCAAAAAAGAAAAGATGTAATCTTTTCTTCATGGCCAAAAAGAGGAACATGGAGAGACTTAGGGTGGAAAAGATAAAATTTTTGTTTCGGAGAACAATTTCTTTTGAGAAATAGTTCTTTTTCATTTCTACTTCCTAGAACAATTTCTAAGTAAAATAACATATTTAGTAAATATACAAAATTTCTATTCTCATAAAAAGAAAAAGAAAATGAATGTATTTGGTACGATCCATAAATTTGTGTTTTTTTTTTTTCTTGCTGCTCATCGACCGCCAAGTGTCAATCGTCGCTAGTTGCCCACCTTTGCCTAACCATTGCTTGCCTCTCAAGCTGTCATGACCCACCATCCACCGATCGCCTCCCGTCGTTGCTCACCTCCAGAAGTCGATGGCTGCAAGCGGCCCTCTACGGCGGCGGTTGGCAATCGGCACCAATCGTCGATGGAGGATGGTGGGCGGCGAGAGGTGGGTAGCGTCCCGCGGCCCGCGGTTGGCGGCGGTTGAGCGGCAGCGGCGGCGATTAGTGGTTAGGCACCAATAATCAACAATCAATGATGGCCAAGAGCAGCGACGAGATCCAAGGGTGACGGCCGAGGCAAGGAAGAAGAAATAAAGAAAAATAGAAAAGGAAAAAATTGCTTATTTTTAGAAATAAGAAATTACTTTATTCTATTTCTTGTTTCTATTCTAAATATATTCATTGGCCACTTTTTTTTTATTTCAAGGAATAAAAAAATTAGTTGCGTTACCAAATGAATTTTTATTATTTTTTTTGTTTCGAGGAACAAAAAAAATAGAAATCGAGAGAAATAAAACGTTATCATGTAGGTCCTTAGGGTCGGCAAAAGAAAAGAAAAGCAAGAGAGAGAAACAAAGGAAGCAGATTCTCGTGGAGGAGGTGGAAAGAAAAAAGGAAGAGGGAGAGATGCAATTTCACAATAAGTTCATTTAATTCACTTCCGTAGCATCTTCCTCAAAGTTCACTTTTCCTTTGCACTTTAATTTCTAAGAATTTTATACTGCACATTTGAATTTCTCCATCATTTCATTTCAAAGCCGGGCACACCTTGCACCTGGAAAAAGCCAAAAAACGAAATCAAGTTCGCCCCGTTTTGAAGTCGAACAACTCGTTTTCAAGTTAGAACCAACGTGCAAAAGAATTATTTTATCTTAAGAAAATGGCGTGTAAAGGGTATCGGCACTTGGGACTTCGCAAAGGTCACTTTCCAACCGGCCTGAAGAGTACTCTCACATTTAGTTAGATTATGTCTAAAATCATGAAAACCACCTTTTGCTTTTTTCCGTGTCTTTCAAAGCCGACAAATGGATAAGAATTTCCTGAACAATTTTGTAACCGCTTATTCAACTCTTCTTTATTTCCACGTTCAACCATTAAATCCAAGTACCTAGCAATATTGCAAAAGATGAAGACCACGTCCTCTCGTTTTCACACACACAACAACCGAACATATTTATAGACAATTTACTTTATTTTTTTTTGTTGCTACAAACCAAATTAAAACATCATCTTTGAATTTCCCTATCCTAGTTTGAAAATTTTGAGATGTTTGACGCTAAATCAAGACCTGATTTCGAACTCTAAAAAGTCAAAAAAGAGAAAAAGCCTAAAGTTAATATAAAGAGATCGATATATCTGATAAAATTATGAGCCAAAAACTTCCCTCCAAATTAAGGCCTAATATCTATTTTATATCCTTTGGACTACGACCTTTTAACAGTAATATCAGATTGACATCAATAATTTATGAAAAAAAGGTTACGATTCGTTAGATTATTTGTCATGCACATCATCCACAAATTACCAAATCTTTCACACATGCGGAATATAGCGTGTACGTTGTATATAGTTAGATTATGTCTAAAATCATGATATCGCACATCTATACTATACTAGTTTAGGTTATATATAAACGATCGCAATTACTTGTATATAGTATTCCGGTGACATACAAGACGGCCTTTAGTTATCTGTCTCTTGCCGATATAACCCTTCAATTGAAATAAGTCACCAGACTCACCACCCACTTTGATCGTTTTCGCCACAATTTACTGCGAGAGGCTTTGAATCCTAGAGCCATGTTATTGAATCGACGCCAACTGCGACTCAACTCCACCATGGACGAAAACTGGACGAAAACCTCACGTGCTGGGACGACGCAACTTGTCCAAATCTTTGCCTTCATAGTATGCTGTCCTTCGGTGCTTGCTACTCAACGAACCACCCATCGAACAAGTAATTGTCCTCCGAGTTGAACACTGGAAACAAAGACTCGGATCGCTGCCACATGCGGCAGGACGGTCAAGACCACAAACTTAACCTAGTTCATGTGTTACTAGTCTCTCTTTTTTTATCCGTGCCAGCTTCGTCCTCGGAAAGATGATGTCAGCATCAAGTAACCACCACATCATGTGTGCCACTCACCGCTCCACATCATCGTAATTAGAGGTGGCCACAAATGGCCACGTATCATAATCGGATTTTGTAATCTTGTCAAGCAATTTTTCCAAACATGGACCTGTCAAAAAACTGGTTGGGATTTTGGTTTGGGAGTCAATCGGTTGAATCACCGGATCGATGAAGTTGGAAAATCTACAAAGAAATTCATGATATATATATATATATATACGCGCGCGCGCGCCCGCGAAAGAAATTAACACTTAAAAACACTGCTTATGTGTTTAGATGCATTTGGGTGTAAATGGTAAGTAGGAAGTTTCGTGACTCAAACTGGTTATTTTTGTTTAATTAACACTTAAAAAAAAGAAATTAAGGGCAATCTTTTAAAAAAGAAAGAACGAGAAAAGGAGGGTATTTTTCTTTTGAGTAGGTTTCATCGGCTTTTGCCTTGTCACTTTCTTTGCAACTAAGCAAGTGAGATTGTGGAAGACTTTTAACTTCTTTGATTGGAGGAAAAGAAGAGGAAAATACAACGACACGAGCAAAGTTAGTAGAAGACTTTGAGTTGCTTTCTCGTGTTACCCGCAGTGAAGTAGATTATCCAACGATGATGATTTGGGACTTGTGTGCTTTCTAGACAATTAACCAATCAGGGTTTATTAAAATTCGATAATTCCTCGTCCTTCTCATTACCTTCTTTTAATGTTTAAATTTAAAATTTAAGATAAGAAAGTTGCAACTTTTAAAATTTAGAATAAAATATATCAAGCTACTGATAGTTGATTCATAATATATAAAGTAGTTTGTATTGATAATTTTGCAAATCAATCCATTTTATAAATTAAATAAACATATTGTTTTTGGCACTCTATATTCACTCCTTTGCTAAATCTGATTATCTAGGCTATGTTACAGCTTAATTTCCAAAATCAAGCTGATTTCACTGCGATCATCTTATTCTTATTGGGATGCTAGATATATTTGAGTTTGATAATGTGTAATATTCATTGATATAATCCTTGATTTATCAAATCTCGCAAATATTCGAAATATTTCTAGTCTTTTATGTAGCCGTCTTTATGTTTAATATGCGGTATTGTATATCTTTCCATATGGTCTAGGATCTAAATCTATATATTATAAATGATCATTTGGAAAGGTAGGGCATAATCAAGCATTCAAAATTTTTCATATTATTTTGTAACTAAGTATTAATGTGAATAACTCTTTTCAATTTCTTATATTATTGGAATTGCTTTTATTGATAACACCGGCCACATAATACTTCATAAAAGGAGGTTATCTTGATAAATATATAATAATTTAAAAATAAGTAAATAAATTAATTCCAATTAAGGTTTAGATTCCTATATAATAATTTTAATTTAGTAATTATATTAATTCCAATAACAGATAAGTCTCTTTACTTCAAAGCTATTAATGCGTTTTTCTTAATAGTAATGTTGTTTTACAGAATTCGCATCTTACTATTTAATTTGGGAAATTCATTGGCCAGACCGATGCAAAACAGACAACATATGCATGGACGTGAAACGAATCAATCAAAAGATGAAGGAATAAACCAAACCAATTTGATAATTCGTCTTCTCCTCTCATCACCTTCTTCTAAAATTTTAATTTAAAAGCAGAGTAAGCAAGGCAGAAGAATACAGATTTTATGAATGTTCCAAGTAACAAACAGCTTCCACATATCAATTTGAACTCTCCTCAAACCCTTGATGAGGCTAGCGTTAGGATTACACGTATCGTATACTTACATGTTCACATTCATGGACAGTGACCTATATTGGCTCACTCGTTTTTTAAATAAAAAAAATACAATCATAAAACCATGGTATGTTGATTATAAAAGCATGGTATGATGTCAAATCCATGTGAGATATTGGGAGTTAATAGACAAATTGAAGAGTATGATGTGCATCCACTTAACATAACACCGTGGCACATCTAAATTTCTTAGGACACAAAAGAGAAACCATGCAAATTCCAAATTGAGTCCCATTGTAAAATATAGGTTTCGGTACAATTATTATATTATGATTAATTTTCTCCATCACAGCACCAATAAATTAAATTTTATACAATGTTTTCAATATAAACAACAGTCTCTCGTCTTGCAACGCAACTAGGCACGCAAGTTAGTGGAAGACTTTGACTTGCTTTAATTGCCTGAGACCTCCTTTTTTGTTCCCTTTTCTTTTGAGTAGGCTTTTGCCTGCTCCTTTTCTCTGCAATTATGCAAGCCACACGGTGGAAGACTTTTTGACTTGCTTTCCCTGGCCTGAGTCTTCTTTCTTTCTATCTTTCTTTTCAGTAGGCTTTGTAGGCTTTTGGCTCATCCCCTTCTTTGGTCCGAGGAAAAGCATAGGAAAATGCAATGAAGCAAGTAAGATAGTGGAAGACTTTGACTTGGGACATGTGTGCTTTCTAGCTAATTAACCAATTAGGGTTAATTAAAATTTGATAATTTATCGCCTACTCTCGTACTCATTGCCTTCTTTTAAATTTTAAATTTTACAATTTAAAATAAGTGAGTTGCAATTTTGAAATTTGAAATAAAATATATAAAGCTGCGCATAACTAGATCCTAATTAATAAAATAATTCATGTGAAGAATTTTGCAAATCAATCCATTTTGTTAATAAAAAACATACGGCTCGTGGCACTCTTCATTCACTGCTTGCATTATTGAATTATTGGAACGCCATGCTCTTTCCACTCTTACTTTCACTAAAACACCCAACTTTTGTGCGTGTTATCTTTTATGAATCGCACTTTTCTAGTATCCTCCCCTTATTGTACGCGAAAGTGTTCTTTTAGTGCACCCCTTCTTTTGTTTGGTTTCTTCTTTTCCTTATCATATGGTCAACACAATTTTTTGACCATATAATAAATATGTATTATAAGTGCAATCGTTTTGCGTTTGCATAAATCGCCAACCTGATCATGTCATCTGCCTGAGGGCGAGGGAGAGGAGGGACTAATAAAAAGTGTGAAGAACAAGTCTATCCCAACATTTTTATCCCAAGAAATCATCTGACATATTTTCAAGAATTTGTTGATAAAGACGACAAATCAATGGCTAGCTGCCTCATATTGAATCATGGATCTCACCTTAAGACTGGAAAATCTCACATCACACTGAAAATAACAACAAGAGTAATCAACTTGACAGAATTTTGAAATGAAATTTGCTTGACTAATCAACTTGATTTACTTAATTGAAAGCCTGGATGCTCCATTATCTTCCTTTTTTTTTCTTTCCATATCGTGGCCAGTGACACTAGGCAAGGCCCTTGCCCATATCGCAGCTGTGGGCATGGGCCTCACCTAGGTCTAGTGAGGGCTTTTGTGCCCTCGTCAGCGATCGGTGAGGACTTAGGTGAGGGTTGCGACCATTGCTAGTTGTTAGCAAGGGCTTGTGAGGGCTTGCTGGCAACCTCTCCGGCTACAATGAAAAAGAAAATAAAAGTGAAAAAGACGTAGACAAGCATTGTCACGCCCCAATCCTTGAGGACACGCCCATCCTTCTTCTAGGTCGATTTTAAAGTGCGATATCCCAGAACTATGTATCGTCAACCCTTTCATTTTATTACACATGCGTAAGCAGTTATAAATCCCCAGACAATAAAATGATGGGATATAAAAGTAAGGCCATATTTTTCATATTGAAATCCACAACCATACTTTAATATAGAGCATAATTCGAATAGCTTCACAAAACTATCCACAACTTTTTAGTCTCATTCTATCCACACATATACAAGGTTCACAAAAGAGGATGGGATCTCAGTCCTCATCCAGATCGTACTCAAGATCGAACTGATCCTCCTTCGATTCTTCTCCACTCAGCTCGTTTCTTTTAAACTCTTTATCATCTTCTTTAAGCTCATCCTCGGCTCCAGATGCCGGCTCGTCCTCATGTGATCTAGGGGCCTGAAATATCATCCCACAACCGGGATGAGATTATGTCTTAGCAAGTTCTACCCCACTAAGGCCCGATTAGTAAACCATTATACTATAAGCTGTCTAAACATGCATAGGTTAGAGGACTTACCTTGGCCTCATATCCCACCCGTAAGTTAGTACAATTTAATATTGGCACCCATTTAAACCATATGAATCGTACTATCGATCAATCAAACTAGTCAATTACATATCCACAACACCACTTCCGGTTATTTCTACTATTCCAACTCAACTCCTAATTATGAATCACGGTTCTTATGACACAACTTATTTATAGGTGGTAATCACAGCCCCACCAAGCAACTTTCTTAGATTTAGTGGCTTTACGGTCCCACCCGACCCTTTCAAGATTAAATGAAAACGTTCCGAGTATATGAATAAAGCATGGACGTTACGTAGTATGTATATGTATTTTTCCTTAATATCCATTGTTGTTGGTAATTGGGTGTTTGAGATCGCATGCTTCCGTATGTGCTTAATGGAAAGGTAAAAATCACTGGGACGGTAACGCCTCCTAAGATGTAGCAAATTAATCCCAATATAATAGATGTTGTGTTCTCATGGCGAGGGTAAGATCCGGGACATGACATAAAACATTTGCATCGAGCAAAGCATGGATCCCACTATAATTTTCTTTAGGATGGCCCGATAGATGGCCCAATATGCGAAATGAGTCTTGAACTCACTTGAGGTTCCAAAACTGAGCCTGCAGGAACCTAGCCCTAAGCTAATCAAGCTTGGCCTAATAAAGGGAAAGAAATCGCGGCCATTCAAGGGCAACAAGAAAAGGCAAAGGAGAATCCAAAAAGGAAAGAGGCATGCAATTTCCATTTTGACGAGGGAGCAATCTCGGCATTCAAGGATCAGATTTCACGGCCTAAGGAAAACAATAAAATCTTGGGCATAAAAAAGCAAAGGAATCTCAGGGGTGATTTTTCAGCTGATAATATTGCCAAAGAGAGCTCAAAAAAGAAAAGGTGTAAGCTTTTCTTCATGGCCAAGAAAGCCAAGTGGGGGATTTTTCGGTAGATAATATTGCCAAAGAGAGCTCGAAAAAGAAAAGGCATAAGCTTTTCTTCATGGCCAAGAAAGCCAAGTGGGGGGGATTTTTCAGTAAATAATATTGCCAAAGGGAGCTCGAAAAAGAAAAGGCGTAAGCTTTTTCTTCATGGTCAAGAAAGCCAAGTGGGACTTGGGGGGACGATCTTTTAGTAGATAATATTGGCAAAGGGGCAAAAGAAAAGGCGTAAGCTTTTCTTCATGGTCAAAAAAGCTAAGTGGGACTTGGGAAACGATCTTTTAGTATATAATATTGCCAAAGGGAGCTCGAAAAAGAAAAGGCGTAAGCTTTTCTTCATGGCCAAGAAAGCCAAGTGGGACTTGGGGGCGGGGGCGGGGGCAATCTTTTATTGCCAAAGAGAGCTCGAAAAAGGAAATGTGTAAGCTTCATGGCCAAGAAAGAGGAACACGGAGAGAGAGTTAGGGTGCAAATTATAACATTTTTGTTTCGGAGAACAATTTCTTTTGAGAAATAGTTCTTTTTTATTTCTACATCTGGAACAATTTCTAAGTAAACTAACATATTTAGTAAATATACAAAATTTCTATTCTCAAGAAAGAAAAAGAAAAAGAATGTATTTGGTACGATCTATAATTTTTTGTATTTTTTTTTTTTTTTTTCTTGTTGCTCACCGATTGTCAAGCGCCGATCGTCGACCATCGCGGTCGCCCACCATTGCCTAGCTGGCTAGTGCTAGTCGCCCGACCATCACGACCCAGCCATCCGTCGATCGCCTCTCGCCGTCGCCCACCTTCAACAATCGATGGCCACAAGCGACCCTCTATAGTGGCAGTTGGCAATCGGCACTAACAGTCGGTGGAGGATGGTGGGCTTTGGGAGGCGGATGGCATTCGGTGACCAACGGTTGGCGACGGTTGAATGGCAAGTGACGATGGTTGGCGATTAGGCGCCGGCGACCAACGATTGATGATGGCCAGGAGCAGCGATAGATCCAAGGGTGACGATCGGGGCAAGGAAGAAGAAATAAAGAAAAATAGAAAAGGAAAAAATAGCTTATTTTTAGAAATTGTTCCTAGAAAGTGTTCGAGAAATAAAAAAATTAGTTGACGTTACCAAATGGATTTTTATTATTTTTTGTTTCAAGGAATTAAAAAAATAGAAATCAAGAGGAATAAAAACGTTATCATGTATGATCTTAGGGTCGGCTAAAGAAAAGAAAAGCAAGAGAGAGAAACAGAGGAGGCAGATTCTCGTGGAGGAGGTGGAAAGAAAAAAAGGAAGAGGGGGAGATGTAATTTCACAATAAGTTCATTTAATTCACTTCCGTAGCATCTTCCTCACAGTTCACTTTTCTTTGCACTTTAATTTCTAAGAATTTTATACTTCACATATGAATTTCTTCATCATTATTTCAAAGCCTGGCACACCTTGCACCTGGAAAAAGCCAAAAAACGAAATCAAGTTCGCCCCGTTTTGAAGTCGAACAACTCGTTTTCAAGTTAGAACCAACGTGCAAAAAAATTATTTTATCTTAAGAAAAGGGCGTGTAAAGGGTATCGGCACTTGCGACTTCGCAAAGGTCACTTTCCAACCAGCCTGAAGAGTACTCTCACGTTTAGTTAGATTATGTCTAAAATCATGAAAACCACCTTTTGCTTTTGCCGTGTCTTTCAAAGCTGACAAATGGACAAGAATTTTGTAGCCGCTTATTCATCTCTTCTTTATTTCCACATTCAACCATTAAATCCAAGTACCTAGCAATATTACAAAAGATGAAGACCATGTCCTCTCGTTTTCACACGCACAACAACCCAACATATTTATAGACAATTTTTCTTTTTGTTGCTACAAACCAAATTAAAACGCCATCTTTGAATTTCCCTATCTTAGTTTTAAAATTTTGAAATGTTTGACGCTAAATCAAGACCTGATTTCGAACTCTAAAAAGTCAAAAAAGAGAAAAAGCCTAGCGTTAAAATAAAGAGACATCCATAAATCTGACAAAATTATGAGCCAAAAACTTGCCTCCAAATTAAGGCCTAATATCGATGTTATATCCTTTGGACTACGACCTTTTAACAGTAATATCAGATTGAAATCAATAATTTATGAAAAAAGGTTGTGATTCGTTAGATTATTTGTTGTGCACATCATCCACAAATTACCAAATCTTTCACATGCGGAATATAGTGTGTACATTGCATATAGTTAGATTATGTCTAAAATCATGATATCGTGCACCTATACTATACTAGTTTAGGTTATATATAAATGATCGCAATTACTTGTATATAGTATTCCGGTGACATACAAAAAGGCCTTTAGTTATCTGTCTCTTGTGGATATAACCCTTCAATCGAAATAAGTCACCACCCACTTAGATCGTTTTCACCACAATTCACTGCAAGAGGCTTTGAATCCTAGAGCCATGTTATTGAATCGACGCCAACTGCGACTCAACTCCACCATGGACGAAAACCTCACGTGCTGGGACGACGCAACTTGTCCAAATCTTTGCCTTCATAGCCTGCTGTCCTTCGGTGCTTGCTACTCAACGAACCGCCCATCGGACAAGTAATTGTCCTCCGAGTTAAACACTGGAAACAAAGACTCGGATCGCTGCCACATGCGGCAGGACGGTCAAGACCACAAACTTAACCTAGTTCATGTGTTACTAGTCTCTCTCTTTTTTATCCGTGCCAGCTTCGTCCTCAGAAAGATGATGTCAGCATCAAGTGACCACCATATCTCTGTGCCACTCATCGCTCCACATCATCAAAACATCATCGTTATTAGAGGTGGCCACAAATGGCCACGTATCATAATCGGATTTTGTAATCTTGTCAAGCAATCTTTCCAAACATGAACCTGTCAAAAAACTGGTCGGGATTTTGGTTTGAGAGTCAATCGGTTGAATCACCAGATCGATGATGATATATATATGCCAATTAGCACGAAAAAGAGTGCTTATGTGTTTAGATGCATTTGGCTGTAAATGATATGTAGGGAAGTTTCGTGACTCAGATTGGTTATTTTTGTTTAATTAACACTTAAAAAAGAAATTAAGGGCAATCTTGTAAAAAAGAAAGAACGAGAAAAGGAGGGGGGTATTTTTCTTTTGAGTAGGTTTCGTCGACTTTTGCCTTGTCACTTTCTTTGCAACTAAGCAAGTGAGATTGTGGAAGACTTTTGACTTCTTTGATTGGAAGAAAAGAAGAGGAAAATACAACGAAGCGAGCAAAGTTATTAGAAGACTTTGGGTTGCTTTCTCGTGTTACACGCCGTGAAATAGATTATCCAACGATGATGATTTGGGACTTCTGTACTTTCTAACCAATCAGGATTTATTTAAATCTGATAATTCCTCGTCCTTCTCATTACCTTCTTTTTAATGTTTAAATTTAAAATTTAAGATAAGAAAGTTGGAACTTTTAAAATTTGGAATAAAATATATCAAGCTACCGATGGTTGATTCATAATATATAAAATAGTTTGTATTGAGAATTTTGCAAATCAATCCATTTTATAAATTAAATAAACATATATTTTTTTTGGCACTCTACATTCACTCCTTTGCTAAATCTGATTATCTAGGCTATGTTACAGCTTAATTTCCAAAATCAAGTTGATTTCACTGCGATCATCTTATTCTTATTGGGATGCTAGATATATTTGAGTTTGATTTTGTGTAATATATCATTGATATAATCCATGATTTATCGAATCTCACAAATATTTGAAATATTTCTAGAGTCTTTTATGTAGCCGTCTTTATGTTTGATCTACGGTATTGTCTATCTTTCCATATGATCTAGGATCTAAATTCATATATTATAAATGATCATTTGGAAATGTAGGGCATAATCAAGCATTCAAAATTTGTCATATTATTTCGTAACTAAGTAATAATGTGAATAACTCTTTCAATTTCTTATATTGTTGGAATTGCTTTTAATGATAACACCGGCCACATAATACTTCATAAAAGGAGGTTATCTTGATACATATATAATGATTTTAAAATAAGTAGATAAATTAATTCCAATTAAGGTTTAGATTCCTATATAATAATTTTGATTTAGTAATTATATTAATTCCAATAACAGATAAGTCTCTTCACTTAAAAGCTATTAATGTGTTTTTCTTAATAGTAATGTTGTTTTACAGAATTCGCATCTTAATATTTAATTTGGGAATTTCATTGGCCAGACCGATGCAAAACAGACAAGATATGCATGAACGTGAAACGAATCAATCAAAAGATGAAGGAATAAACCAAACCAATTTGATAATTCATCGCCTCCTCTCATCACCTTCTTCTAAAATTTTAATTTAAAATTTAAGGTAAGTGAGTTGCAATTTTAAAATTTAGAATAAAATATATCTAGTTGCTCACGGTTGGATCATAATTAATGAAGTTCTTATTGTGAATTTTGCAAATCAATCCATTTTATAAATAAAAACCCTATCCGTGCTCATAGCACCCTACATTCACTCGTTTGCTAAATCTGATTAATTTCCAAAATCAAGTTGTTTCCAATGCAATATCTTATTTTGGAGTGCATGAAATGACGGATCACACCACACCAATCATGTGATCGCCCCATACAACACAATTCGATTATAGAAGGATAATTTAGCATTTAGCTAAGGATTTTTGTCTATAGATGAACAATGCCGCAAATTTCAAGAACTCAAAGTAGTATTTGATGTAGATACAAAGTCTGATTGGATTTTCAATTT
This sequence comes from Eucalyptus grandis, assembly GCF_016545825.1. Taxonomy (NCBI): domain Eukaryota; kingdom Viridiplantae; phylum Streptophyta; class Magnoliopsida; order Myrtales; family Myrtaceae; genus Eucalyptus; species Eucalyptus grandis. The sequence goes on from NC_052613.1 coordinate 27,259,504, forward strand.
TTTTCTATAATTTTAATAAAAAAAAAAGCACAAAAATCATATTCATTTTGTATCATGATTTCACTTTATATACTCTATTTTAAGGTTACGAATCTCTAACTTTATTACATGTATGGGATATGGGAGCTCCTAAGATGACAACCCATTGATTGACTAGTAGAAACTTCTACAAATCTTTTAGGATGACTCATAAAACCCATTCTATTTTTCGACACATCTTTTAAATGAAACTTAGGGACAAAAATTTCTTGAATAATGTCATACACCGCCTGCCATTTCTTTATTCAAACCTTTATTTTCACTCATACAAAAACCAAAGATATTGACAATCAATTCTTCTTGCTTTACAAATTTTTCTTGCTATATAACAAATGGCACCACTATGAAATCATGACATTTTACATTCAAGCAGAGTCATATACTAAATATTTCCTGATAATCCATAGTTAGGATCTCAAATCTATCTTATCAGCTAATTAAGTTAATCTTGCATAGTATTATGACAATACTCACTTCTATCTTGTTTGTATATGTATTAAGAAAATTATAATAGGAGCATAGCTAGGATTCTAAGATTGCACTGTTGACTCATGCATGAACTAGTTAATACTTAGTAGGCCTTCCACATTATTAGGTTCTAGGGTATATCCAATAATATAATGCTAATTGCATCTCTTACCCTTGAATCGATGGGGTTGAAATATAATGGGTTCCTTAATTAATACTAGAATGGGTATCGTGTTGATTTGGAATATGTGAGGCAAAGTAATTTTTTCCCGATGGTTTAAAATCTTATAATTTCACGATCCATCTCTTAGTGAAAAATGAAGCAAAATATATTTCATAAAGAGATATGATTATTTTGCTTTACTTATTCTAAGAAAATTGCGGTTCATTGAAATATATTAAAATGGGTTTAGGGAATGATTATATTCTCTATTGCACTATTATCATCTCAAAGATGGAATTTTTTCTGCCTATTTTTATATCTTAAAATATTTCCCTCTACCATAGATTCCTTAGCTTTGACACAGTCCACTTGTTAGCCGACTAATTCAATTATCGAACCTACTCTCTCAAAGGCCAAACTTTCTGATGATATACAATTTCATCCCAAAAACCATATAATAGAAAAGTGAATCTCAAACCCATTCACCCACGCATCCATCTCCAAATGTCAAAATTGCCCTCAACAACACCAATTATCAATTTACAACCGCCATTTATACAACAGAAACAAAAGACGCTCATCCAAGAAAATGGCACTTTCGTAAAAAAAAAAAAAAAAAAAATTGCTCGACGAGACTTTTAACAATGGCATCAAGATCCTTCACTCTCGCGCTCTCTTTCCTCTTCCTTTGTATCCATTATAAGGTCCAGTACTGCGCTTTCCCTCTCTCTGCGCAGAGTTCTCATTCTTCAATTCTCAAGCATTCACCTACTCCCTCAGCCTTTTCAACTCTCTCGCTCTTCGCTCTGCTGGAAACATGGCGGGTTCCGGTAAACGCAGACCTCTTGACTGCTCTCCCCCTCACGAACTCACCTCCAATACTCCCTTTTCCAGCAAGACCTCGAAGAAGCGCAAAATGCTAGTGAATGAGACGAATTCGCAGGCATCATCTGAAACTTCCTACGAGGTTTTTTTAAGTTTTCGAGGACCAGACACTCGTCATGAATTCACCGATTGTCTTTACCATGCCATGAAGGATGCTGGGATCCTCGTCTTTATGGATGATGAATCCCTCCGTGTCGGTGAGAAAATTAGTGATGAACTTCTACAAGCAATTGAGAACTCAGAGATTTACATTCCCATATTCTCCAAGAATTATGCCGCGAGTCACTGGTGCCTTGAAGAGCTCGCGCACATGGTTGATTGCACCTCCAAATTTGAGAATAAAAAGATTTTACCCATTTTCCTGGACGTGGAACCTGAAGATGTCAAGCTCAAAACAAAACTATATAGCGAAGCTCTTCCAGAGCACCGGAAAAAGTTTTGCACTGAAGTAGTAGAATCATGGAAAAAGGCTCTTATAGATAAAGGGATGGAACTTGAACAAAGACGATGGGTAAATGTCTTAACTTTTCAACTGTCATATGTAGATTTCTTTTTTCCTCCCTAGTCCTTTTAATTGTGGTATTATTGTTGAAAATATAATTTATTCATCTCCTTGATTTTACGTAGTTTAATTAGTAGTCGCGGCCACTGCCGCTATTGCTATTGGCCACTGTAGCGGAGAGGAGAATTCTCACTGGCAGTGGTCAATGGTGGTTGCTATTGGTATTATCGAGGCGATAGCTTCGGTCAATGGCACTATTGGGGTGGTAGCGCACCCTACTCATCCTGATTTTCTCTCTCTTCTCACCCTTCGTCTCTAACACAGTAGCCACGAATAGTAATAGATCTATGAGCAGATCCACCAAATTGCTGGCTAGCCACCGCAGTAGCTCGTCCGTCAGTCGCCACCACTTCTTGGTCACCATCCCAACACCACCAGGAGTCCAAGCCATCCGCCCTCGACACCTTCTTTGTCTCACTCACTGTGGCGAGCCGAATCCGGGATCTGGACATCCGGTCTGATGCCACCGAGCCCATATTCAACGTAGCTGACTGTGGGTGACCCCAAATCTGGTGTCACCCAAGGCCAATGACGCCATCCTCAGCGGTCGCAAGGCCATGACCCCAGTGACGTGTAGAATTGAGGCAAGGCCGAGGTGGGGTGTCAATGGGGCGCAACGGGCAAAGGCACCGGAAGGCGATGGTGACAATGCAGGGAGGCGAGCGATGGCAATGACGGCATGGCCATGGTAGGGGCCGATGGTGATGGTTACTGAAGTTGTGGAGTGGAGAAGATAGGCAAAAATCAGAACCGCAAATATGTCTAGATTTTTTTGCATTATTTCCTCATTATGTGAAGGCAATTTAGTCACTTTGGGAGTAGTTTTACAATATTAAAGTTATCCCTAACATGGTTGTTCCCTTATGGCAGCCAAGGAGAACAAATTCGTTCTGTAATTCGAATGGTTTCGGTTAAGCTGAAGGTTGCATATCAAAATGTGACTGAACATATAGTTGGAGTTGATGATCATGTAGAAGCTATAATCCAAAAGTTGGATGCGGGATCTAATGGTGTACGGTTTCTCACAATCCACGGAATGGGCGGTGTTGGCAAAACAACCCTTGCTAAGGTTGTCTTCAACAAACTATTTTCTAGCTTTGACCAATGTTGTTTCCTTGTAGATGTTCGAGAATCATCAACAGGCAAAGATGGTTTGGTAAATTTGCAAAAAAAATTGTTATCCAAGCTCCTTGGTCCTCATTCTATCGACCAAATTGATGATGTGAATGATGGGATCAACAAGATTAGAGGAGCACTTAGAAATAAAAATGTTCTCATTGTTCTCGATGACGTGGATGAGAAAGAGCAACTAAAAAGTCTTGCAGAAAATGGTAGTTGGTTCGGTTTAGGTAGCAGGATTATCGTAACTACTAGGAACAAAAGTGTCCTAATTGAAGCCCCAAATGTTTCGACTTACGAAGTATCTGAAATGGAATTTGATCATGCTCTCGAGCTTTTCAGTAGGCATGCCTTCAATAGTGACTCTCCACCAAATCATCGTGTCTCTCTTTCCAAAAAAATTGTCGATACTTTAGGAAGGCTTCCTTTAGCTCTTGAGATTATAGGTTCATCCCTACTTGGTAAAGCCGAAGAATTATGGATCGACACATGGAAGAAGTTACAAAAAGCTCCTCCCAAGGATGTCCAAAAGAAATTGATGATAACTTACGAAAGGTCAGAGGAGGGAGAAAAGGAAGTATTTTTGGATATAGCTTGTTTTTTTGTTAATAAGGATAAAACATACCCTTCCTACATGTGGGATGACTGTGAATACCACCCACACATTGCCATTGATGTCCTCCTTCTCATGTCCTTGATAAAAATCAAAGATGAAAAAACTTTCTGGATGCATGACCAAGTGCGGGACCTTGGAAGGGAAATCATCCGTCAAGAGAATTCCAAACATCTTAGTGAGCGTAGCAGAGTGTGGAAACATGACGAAGCACTGAGCATTCTGCAGCAGAAAGAGGTAAAAAAGGGAATAACAATTTATTTTCCTGTGAATTGGTGTAGACTATTCTTCTTGCGAAAGGAAAAATTAATTGCTATTAACCTTTACATGTTGACTTCTTGGTGTTTCCATTGTCAGAGAAGTTGCAAAGTAGAAGCATTGTCAATAGGAATTCATCCAGTATATCCCTTTTGTGATAAGATTCTGACATGCGACGAATTTGCTGATTTACAAAACTTGAGGTTCTTTGAAGGGAGGTTTGAGTCCCTCATTGGAGACTTCAAGAATCTTCTCCTTAATTTAAGATGGCTTTCTTGGAACGGCAAATCCTTTGAGACAACAAACTTTCATCCTACTAATTTAGTTGTTCTTAAGCTTTCATGTAGCTATATTTCGGAGGAATGGATTGGTTGGGACCAAATCAGAGTATGATACGAATCCACTCCTTGTAGAAGCATATCATTTCTTTTGTCTTTTTTTCCCTAAAGGTCATTTCTTAATATATATATTTTACCAAATTGTTTTGTAGGAGGCCAGAAAACAAAAAGTACTAGATCTCAGCTACTGTAGATACTTAAAGAGAACACCTGATTTGTCTACGTGGGTGCCCTTGGAGAGATTGATTCTTGAAGGCTGTGAAAACTTAATTGAAATTGACCCATCCATTGGTAAATTAAAGCTCCTAATTTCCTTGAACTTGAAGGGATGTCTATGTCTTCAAAAGTTGCCTGAAGAAATAGGATGTCTTCAAGCTTTGACAGAGATTGTCATGTCTAAAATACCACGCAAACGTCCGAGAACATTCGGTAATTTGCAATCTTTGTTGACCTTTGATTTACCAAATAGGGTTAGAAAATTGCCATACTCAATTGGAGGGCTAGTGAAACTTAAGCGGTTGAATTTATCTATGTGTAGATACATAAAGGAACTTCCAAATTCGGTTGGAAAATTACAATCATTAGTTGAGTTGGATCTATCATTGACAAGTATTAGTAACCTACCTGATTCAATCGGCAATCTAAAGCAACTAAAAGTGCTAAGGATGAGCCAAATGAGAGGGATAACAAAATTACCAAGTGCGATTGGGCTGGTGGAGAAGCTTGAAGAGTTAAATGCCCAAGGATGTTGCAACTTGACCGGCAAAATCCCTAAAGAAATTAGTAGACTGTCCCATTTGAGGATCCTAGACTTGTCGAACACACGAATATGCGGATTACCCGCCATGGTGAGTCACCTCTCTGATCTGCACACACTTAAGGTAGAAAATTATCCCGAGCCTAAACAATTGCCGGAGCTTCCCCTAAGTTTGACTTGTCTCACATGGGGCTGGCAAAATTGGCTTGACGTGAAATATCAGCAGAAGTGGTCCTCTGCGGAGAACTATTGGCAGGAGGAATATTGGCAGGAGAAATTCTGGCAGGGGCGAAGACGTGCTGATAAGGAAGATGAAGACGGAGTAGATAATGTTGCTGCTAAAGAATTCCTCCAAATAGGTGCCCCATCTCAACAGGAAACACCTGTCATTACTCTTCCCACTAGCATCAGTAGCCAATCTCAGCTTAAAACACTAAAATTGTGCTGCAAATATGTGCAATTCCTCCCTCAGCTCCCCTCTAGTTTAAGAGTGTTACAACTTCGAGATTTGAAGACCACACGATCACTGGATTTTTCCAATTTGAAAGACTTGTCAATCTTGACATTCGATAGATGTTTGCTAGAATTCTCAAGTATATTTGACGCGGAGTCGGAGGAACTCCGTATGGAGCTCTGTGAGCTTAGACAATTGGACGCACCGTTGCAGCTGGAAATGAAAAGATTGAGATCATTAGAGATGGCTTATTGTAAGTTCCTTCCAGAAGTACTTGATCTGTCGCGCATGAAGAATCTTGAAAAGGTAGGTCTGGGACTTTGCCTTTCATTAGTCGAGATTCATGGCCTTGAAGAATTGGGATCCCTTTGCTCTCTATCAGTCGGCCATTGCCCTTCATTGGAGAGGATGTCAGACCTATCGAAATTGAAAAACCTACCGAAGCTCCAAGTACATAATTGTGGTAAGCTAAATAAGCAAGAAATCTATACGAGCCCTAATGCTGGAGAGTTTGGGGGTGACAGTTGCAACGTCGGCGACTTCGATTTGTCACCTGTCCCCTATACGAGCCCTAATGCTGGAAATTTTGGGAGTGACACCTCGGATGCTGCCTCCAACTTCACCGTGGTATAATGAGTCCCATTGGCAGCTCCGATTCGTCATCCGCATCTAACGAGCTCAGACCCGCTGCATTCTTCGGCGTGTTGCCACTGCCTACACCTCTGCCATCACCTCTAGGAGCCCCATCAACAGCTGGAATATGGCAACACCATGTTTCGCACCATAACTTGCAATGGTAATTCTAAATTGTGCACCAAGTGTTTGCACAATTACCTCTTTCCTTGTTTAGATCTAGATATGAAGTTCTGTTACAGGGTCTGATGGTTGAAGTTTATGGTGTTGAGCTAATTGGGAAAACTGAGCGACTAGCACCTTAGTTTTGATTTGATTTGGTGTGCAGACAGTGGTAAAAAACCCCCACATTTCAATAGAAGTTTATGTTCACACTCGTTGAAGTGCTTAAGGAGTTGAATCTTGCAGTTAGGAACAACAATATTCTCACTTTCGAAGACTTCAGCGGCAGTGGAAAGTAATTACTTCTTACATTGAATCCATTTTGCTGACAAAAATTGTTGTTGAGTCGTTTTGGATTTTGGACCTTGATTGGCTAGTGTTCTCATCATAATTGTGTTTTCCATAGTCTCAAGGGTTCAGCTTCGTAAGGTTCTTTCTCGGAGCTTCCGTAATACGGCCTAGCCTCTTCGGACTAAAAAATGGACATGTACAATCAACTGAATCTATTCCTCTTTTCTTACGCATGTAATTATGTATTAGGTTCAGAAGCAAAATACAAAAATAACATGTCAAAAGATGGAGTACATAAGATGACCTTTGTGTAAAGATAGTGATGTGATTTCTCTAATTCACTCATTTGCAATAATAACTCGTACTAGGTTCTACTTTACCTTTGAAATTACATGTCAACTGTCGAATTGTTGGTGTTGTCGTCATTATCATCATTATTGGTAAGTAGGTTTGATTGCTTGAACAATTTGCTAGAAACTTGGGTGTTTCATAAGACTGGCTGCATTTTCCATATCCATTTTAGTTAGTCATTTGTGTGTTAGGGCCTGGCATGTCATATTTGTTGACTTATATTGTTTTACCATCTATGGATATTATATATCTTGTTTACTAGTGAAATATGAGCTATTTGCTACTATTGAGTTTATATATTCCTTCTTGGAAGTAAAAATCTAGCACAATTTAGTTCTGCCAGTAGTGAACATTGTTGGCAATACGTTACTTCTTCTAGTTAGATTATGATATTGTTAATTTTGCAGTGGAATAAGTAGAAAACTCGTCTTCGTAGTGAGAACTAGAGGTGTGCAACCGGACCGGTCCACCCGGAAAATAGGGTCAGGAACCAGTTCCCGTTGAAACCGGTTCCCAAAATTTGGAGCCGGTTTAAATCGGTCTGGGAACAGGTTTTGAGTGATTACCCACTTGGAAACTGGTTCCTGGACCGATTTTGGAACCTGTTCGTGGACCGGTTTTGTAAGTAGAGGTCCAAACCCTTTTTTTTCCCCCGATTTCTATTCTTACTCTTGCAATCACACGACGTTTTTTTCTCTTGGCTCTCTCAAACACACCACACACAGCACTCCTCCTTTGTCATTCCTCTTCCTCACTTGCTTCCTTCCCTCACCAGCTCCCTCTCGCACCGTTCGATGATGGACGGACGATGTTCGTCGCCGCCAAATTCTTGTGTATTACATGGACTGACTCGCCTAATTTCTCTTTTGTAGGAGGAGTTATGCTTGCATAAATAAATAGCTTCATGCAATAGTTGTGGGAATAAGACTAATATTAGAACCATGTTTGTGTCTTATGATTTTATTTATTATAATTAGCCATATGGATCATTAATTTTTTGTTTAGTCAAAAAGTTCATGTATTTATTTATTACAAATGCTTAATGTTTCAATACAAATTAGGAGGATTACGTTATTTTCTCACGTATTAATATAAAATTCGAAGTCGTATAGGATATTGGGAGATTGCAAAACAGATTCTAGTGAAAACAGGGTTGACCCTAGAACCGGATCAGAAAAATAGGGTAGGTTGGGTACAGGGTCCAATACAAACAGAGTCAGGTCTATGGTCTAGAAAATGGGAACCAGTTATAACAGGATCGGGTATAGGATCCAGGTCTAGACCCTACCCACTCTGGACCCGATCACCCCTAGTAAGAACAAGGCCTTGGCTTTTTCCTCTCTTTTTTTTTTCTTTTCTTTTTTCAAGAATATTGTTAGGCACTTACTAACAGTTGATATGACAGCTTTTGAGATTAAAACATAGTGATATGTCGAACAAATTCTATAAGAATGATATAGACTACATCCTACAGCTGAAGTAATGGAGTTCTTATATATTCCCAAGGGTGTGAGACAGGTGTTGTTCAGAACCTTGATACTACCAAGTAAACTTCCGTTCCTGAAATATTCTGTGGCATTAATGAGTGCTATGATCAAAAGGACAATTTGATTGAGCTCTGTTTCGTTCTCAGACGGCTTATGTACAAAAAAAGAGTTTACATGAGCTAAGTGGAATTCATGAGAGATGGAGCAAAATGGTTGTTAGAGAACAAAGACATTAAACTTGTTGATAGGATTCGTCCCTCTTTGCTATTCTGATGCAATCTTAGTGAGGATTTTTTTTTTTTTTTTTTTTTGTATGGTGGTTTGCTTCACTATCATCTTATCTTCACCTTTTACCCAAACTCACTAATTTGTAGCGTACTTCATGATATTTCTCAATTGTTACCCAAAAACCATGCTAGGATATATTTTTATATTAGGTAGCTACCTTTTCTATTACCACCCATTTTTACTTGCAGCTTCACTACAACCAAATGTTATTTTTCTTAGGCAATGGCAAGAAATGCATACTTACGTCTTATCTGATTTTCTCCGAACAACACGAGAATCGCAGTATGGTGCTGTAATGTCAACATGAACACGTGATATTCAATTGATCTCTAAATACATGCGTGTGTGAGAAAATGCTCACGCATATGTTGCTATTAGGCTTTTGAGCAATACGCAGGTTCAGTTTTTTCTAAACCTCCCTCTTGAGAAAAGGTGAAACTTGATTTAGTTTCTTTCTTGTTCTGCAACTTGTAGATTATTACATGTCTGAGATTGAGATGCAATCTTGCATGATGCAGTCTGTGCTATTCAATGCATGAACTGGTTACCTGTCCGTTGCTGTATATGAGATTTGATTCCATCCCATCTTATCTTTCTTGAAAGTTGGGTAAGAAATTGATTTGATGTATGACAAATTTCCCCATCAAAGTTGAGAATGACCATGTTCCATTGCTGAATTGCCATCTTAGACCTAAACTAGTGTTGGTGATTTTGTCTAGATTTCACATCATTGCATTATTATATGAAGTCTAGGCTCGAGAAACTGATGCTACAGTAACTGTAGGAAATTATTCTTGATAAGGGCTTGAAACTCGAAGATGTACCGGCAGGGGTGTATACAATCCATGCTTGCGCTTAAAATTGCTTGGTGCAGAAGGATCACCTATGAGATGCATCCTTATCAAAAAAACTTCTCCAAGTGAGTTATGTTATGTCGGAAGGGACTTAGTTTGACAACGATTTTTTAATTTTCGATTACCATTGTCATTGTCACATGAGATTGACTTGTCTTTGGTTGGTTATCATAGAGGTGTAAATTGGAGGTCCATATGTTATTTTTGTCACCTTGCATTTGATGATGCCGGGTGCTAACAATATTTCTCTTTTGTTCTAGGGGCGTAGAAATTATCAAAAATGCTGAATGAGAAAGGCATTGCATGCATGTTCTCCTCAAGATGCAGACTTACTTTGATGGGACACGTTTTGCGGAGAAAACTTTAGCGATCATTTGAATATGTGATATTACTATAGGCAAAGCAAAGGCTAGGGTTATGTTCACATAAATGATGTTACGCTTTTAAAATAAGACTTGTCTGGATTGTTTCTCATGTTTCTTCTTTTCTATTACTAAAGAGTTTCTGGGGATTGAGTTCATTTGTTATAGTGACTCATGAATAGAAAGCCTGTCCATGCAAATTCTCTCTTCCATGGTGTTGTAACCATCTTCGCAGTTACCTTTAGCTTCTGCTTAAAAATATAAGATATGACATGCTGATTTAAGAGATCAAACCAGGCAGAAACAGAGGTGGTCAATGCAAACGAACTGCAAAATAAATTCTGATTTAGTAATTACATTAACTCCAATGACGGATAAGTGCCTTCACTTAAAAGCTATCCATGTGTTTTTTTTTTTTTTTTTATAAAGTAATGGTATTTTTAAATAGAATTCGCGTCTTAATAATTTCATTTTGGAAAATTCGGTGGCCAAACCGATGCAAAACAAACAAGATATACATGAACTTGAAACAAATTAATGAAAAGATGAAGGTGCACCAAGGAATGCCATGCTGTTTCCACTCTTACTTAGTAGTGGAAACATGGATTGACCGATTATATCACGTTGATCATGTGATCGGGGCATAATATAAATTTTCTCAGTAGAGGGATAGTTTAATCTTCTAACTAAAGAATTTTGTTTGAAGATGAATGTTGTGGCAAATGTCAGTAATTTAGAATCATATATGATATAGATGCAAAGTTGATTGGATTTTTTAAATGTTCACTACTATGATTAAATAAAGAAAAGCTCAAAAATCATCTTCACATTGTCTCCCAATTTCACTTTATATCCTCTATTTCTAAAGCTATGATCTCTGATTTAAAATTTGTTATTAAATGAATGGGACATAGAAACTCATAGCACGATAACCCAATGATTGATCAATGAAATTTCTAGGAAACTTCTGGGATGACTTGTAAACAGCATTTTACTTTTTGGCATGTCCTTGAAATGTGACTAACGGACAAGAATTTCTCAAACAATTTTGTAAACCGCATCTGAGGAAGACTTTTCAATGAGGGTCCCTCGTTTGGCAATGCATGATGGAGGAAGACTTTGACTTGCCTACCCTCACCAATCTTTTCTCTTGAGTAGGTTTCATCAGCTTTTGCCTTGTTGCTTTCTTAGCAATTAAGCAAGCAAGACGGTGGAAGACTTTTGAATTCTTTGGTCGAAAGAAAAGAAGAGGAAAATGCAACGAAGCGAGCAAAGATATTAGAAGACTTTGGCTTGCTTTTCCATGTTACATGCCGATGAGATTAGCTAACAACGATGATGATTTGGGACTTGTGTGCTTTCCAGACAAATAAACCAATCAGGATTAAATTTAAATTTGACAATTCATCGTGCTTCTCATTACCTTCTTTTAAAGTATAAATTTAAAATTTAAGATAAGCAAGTTGCAACTTTAAAATTTTGAATAGAATATATCAAGCTACTCATGGTTGGATCATAATCTATGAAATAGTTCGTATTGAGAATTTTGCAAATTGATTCATTTTATAAATAAAAAAGATATTGTTTGGGGCACTCTATATTCACTCCATTGCTAAATCCGATTATCTAGGCTATTTCACAGCTTAACTTCCAAAATCAAGCTGATTTCACTGCAATCATTTTTTTTTTTTTTTTTTTTTTTTTTATGGGATGCTAGATATGTTTGAGTTTGATTGTGTAATCTTCATTGATATGATCTGTGATTTATCAAATCTCACAAATTTTGAAATATTGTTAGTCTTTTGTGTTGCCGTCTTTATGTTTAATCTGTGGTGTCATATCTTTCCATATTGGTTTGTGATCTAAATCTATATACTATAAGTGATCATTTGAAAAGGTAGGGCATAGCCAAGCATTCACAATTTGTCACATTATTTTGTCAATAAGTAATAATGTGAATAACTCTTTTCAATCTCTTATATTATTTTAACTACTTTTATTGGTAAAACTGGCCATGTAATGCTTCATAAAGTGAGTTTAAGATTATAATACATATATAACAATTTTAATTTAAATAAATTAATTAATTGAAAATAAGGTTAAGATTCTAGTACATATATCATTATTTTGATTTGGTAATTACATTGGAATTACATATAAGTGTCTTCACTTAAAAGCTATTCAAGTGTTTTTTTTTAATTATTTTTTATAATAGTAATGGTGCTTTTAAATAGAATTCACATCTTAATATTTAATTTCGGAAATGTGGTGGCCAAACCGATGCAAAACAGTAGAGATATACATAAACACTAAACAAATTAATCAAAAGATGAAGGTGCATCAAGGGATAAAAAAGAAGAAGAAAGAAGAGTGTTGACTATATTGACTGAATTAATATTCGAAGTCTAGCGCCTTTTTCCCTACCCCATGACGCCAGAGAGTTGAGAGCCTATAATATTGACAGCCATCGCTCATATCCAAGCACACCCAAAGCAAACTTCCCTGAGAGACAGAAAGGAGGTCCTACAATGGAGAAAGGGACGAGTTCATGGGCATCATCTGGATCTTCGTATGAGGTTTTTCTAAGTTTTCGAGGAACAGACACCCATTATGAATTCACCGATTGTCTTTACCATGCCATGGTTGAGGCTGGGATCAACGTCTTTAGAGACAATGAATCCCTCCATGTCAGTAAGGAAATTGGTGGTGAACTTCTACAAGCAATTGAGAATTCCAAGATCTACATTCCCATTTTCTCTAAGAATTATGCTTCCAGTCATTGGTGCCTTCGAGAGCTCGCATATATGGTCGAGTGCACCTCGAAATCAAATGGGAATAAAGAGATTCTACCAATTTTCTTGAACGTGGAACCTGCTGATGTCAAGCTCAAAACAAATTTGTACAAACAAACTCTTTCAAAGCGCCATAAGATGTCGTGCACTGAAGTGGAGTCATGGGAAAAGGCTCTCATCGAGGTGGGCAAGATAAAGGGATGGAATTGGAGGAAAGATCAAGGGTAAATGTCTAAACTTCTCAAACTTCCATTTGTAGATTTCGTTTTCCTGGTGATAATATAGTATATTCATCTAGTCCATTTTATATAGTTTAGTAGCCGACGACGGCCACTCCCGCTACTGTTGGCAGCCACTATAGCGGTGAGAACGCAATTCTCACGTGCAGTGGCCAATAGCTGCCACTATCGGTGGTATTACTGCAATAGCCCCAGTCAATGGCACTACTGTGGTGACATAGCACCCTACTCATCTTTACTCCTCTCTCTCTCCCCCGTTCAAGACCGATGACACCATCGCCGGAGGTTGCAAGGCCATGACCCACTTGACTTGGAGAATTGAGGCAAGGTCGAGATGGCACGTCGACTGGGTGCAATGAGCAACGACACCGGAACTTGATGGTGATGGTGTAGGAAGGTGAGCGATGTCAATGGTGGCGTGGTAGGACAAGGGCCGACGGTGATGGTCACTGAAGCTGGAGAGCGGAGAGAGATTTGCAAAAATCAGAATCGTATTTCTTACATTGTAGCAGCCAAGGTGATCTGATACGATCGGTAATTCAAACTGTTTCGGTTAAGCTGAAGGTTGCACATGAAATGTGACTGAACATCTAGTTGGAGTTGATGATCGTGTAGAAGCTACAATCAAAATGTTGGATGTGGGATCTGATAGTGTGCGATTTCTTGGAATCCATGGAATGGGCGGTGTTGGCAAAACAACCCTTGCTAAGGTCGTCTTCAACAAACTTTTTTCTAGCTTTGACCAATGTTGTTTCCTTGCAAACATTCGGGAATTATCAAAAGGCAATCATGGTATGGTAAATTTGCAAAAACAATGGTATCCAAGCTCATTGATTCTCATTCTATCAACCAAATTTATCATGTGAATGATAGGATCAACATGATCAACAAGGGAGTACTGAGAAATAAAAAAGTACTCGATGTTCTTGATGACGTGGATGATAAAAAGCAACTGAAAAGTCTAGCAGAAAAAGGTAATTGGTTTGGTTTTGGTAGTAGGATTATCATAACCACTAGGGACCAAAGTGTCTTAAAGATTGAGGGAGCAGCAACAAGTGAAGGCCTTATAAAAAAAAATCAGCAAATGTTTCGACTTGCGAAGCGTGTGAAATGGAATTTGATCATGCTCTTAAGCTTTTCAGCAGGCATGCCTTTAGAAGAGATTCTCCACCAGATCATTATGTCTCCCTTTCAAAAGAAGTCATCTCCACTTTGGGAAATCTTCCTTTAGCTCTTGAAATTACAGGTTCATCCCTTAATGGTAAGTTGGAAGCATTATGGGTTGACACATGGAAGAAGCTAATAGAAGCTCCTCCCATGGGAGTCCAGATAAAATTGCTGATAACTTAAGAAAGGCTAGATCATGCACAAAGACAAGTATTCCTAGATATAGCTTCTTTCTTTGTTAATGAGGACAAAACATACCCTTTCTACATGTGGGATGACTGTCAATACTACCCACACGATGCCCTTGAAGTCCTCATTCTCATGTCCTTGATAAAAATCAAAGACGACAATATTTTTTTGGATGCATGACCAAGTGCAGGACCTTAGAAAGGAAATTGTCCGTCAAGAGAATTTCGACGATCCTTGCAAGCGTAGTAGAGTGTGGAATTTTGAGGAAGCCCTGAGCATTCAAAAGCAAAAAGAGGTAAAAAGGGAGAAGCAATTTATTTTCCTATGAATTGTTGTACACTATTGTTGAAAAAGGAAAAATTAATGGCTATTAGCGCTTGAAATTGTTCGCTTTTGACCTTCGTATTGGGACTTCTTGGTGTTTCCATTGTCAGGGCAGTAGGAATATAGAAATACTATCCGTGGGATATTGTGGAAATGATGAAGACGCTAATCTAAAGCATGATGAATTTGCTAGTTTACGGAAGCTAAGGTTCTTTGAAGGGGACAGAGTGTTCTTTGTTGGAGTCTTCAATAATATTTTCTCCAATTTAAGATGGCTTTCTTGACAAAGTTGCCCTCCCAAGTTTGAGGCAACAAACTTTCATCCAACTAATTTAGTTGTTCTTGACCTTTCATGGAGCCATATTTTGGAGGAATGGATTGGCTGGAACCAAATCAAAGTACGATTTGAGTACCACTTCTTGCATATTTTTTTTTTTTTTTTTGCAGGTGGCAAGTAAACTAAAAGTACTAGATCTTGGCTATTGCTCATTTTCAAGAACACCTGATTTATCTCCAGGGTGTCCTTGGAGAGTGATTCTTGAAGGCTATTACAAGCTAATTGAAATTGACCCATCCATTGGTAAATTAAAGCTCCTAATTTCCTTGAACTTAGAGGGATGTCCATGTCTTCGAAAGTTGCTTGAAGAAATAGGATGTCTTCAAGCTTTGACAGAGATTGTCATACCTAATATGCTACATGAACTTCCGGAGACATTCGGTAATTTGCAATCTTTGTTGACCTTCAAAGTACCAAATGACTTGCACATTATATGTGTGACATCCCAAATTTTCAACCTTGTCTTCTACTGAATAAATCGGGCATTTCATTGACACGTCTATAGGGTTATTCTCAGAGCCGATCACTCTCGAGATAACTAGACTAACTGGGGAAATTATTAAGGAACTTTAAGGCAATAGACTTGAGAACTCGATCAGGAATCGGCTTCTTGACCGTGTCCATCTTCAGAGGTCACTACGGCACAGTTAAAAATCGATTTGAAATCAGAGATAGATTGGATCGATAGAGATATGTGACTAATCGTGGGTGACACCACCTTTGAATTAGAAAATTCTCATCGGCCGACACTAGACGATTTTCTTATTGTTTTGGTACCTCTGTGTCCGTAGTTGAATCCTTGAGATTTTCACGACAATCAAGAGTCGCAATTGAGTCGAGTGGGTTCATAGTGGCTCGAAGAAAATCGACCACGGGTCATTTGCCTTAAAAGTTCTGAAACTACCCGATAGTCTAGTCGCGCTAAAAACGCGCCGAATGAAAATTAACCGCCAATTCGAGTCCGATTTCAGAAATTGAAGTTTTGGCCATGTCACAATAAATTTTAGGAGCATCGACTCGGTCTCGAAGAATTTCGGAGATTCGGGAAATTTTACATTTAAGGTGGGTTCGGACGTCGCGGAGATTTGGCGAAGTTCAAATTGGCTAAATTAATGGGAAATTTGACTTTCGGATTGAGCCTGTGTGTGTCGGAGATTTATAGAAAATTTCTTGGGATTTTTCTACATCAAAATCGGACCTCAATTTGGAGAGATTGGAATTGAAATTTAGTTCGAACTTAGTTAAAATCGAATCTTAAGATGGGGTGTGCAACATTGGTATCAATTTGGATTTTTGACGGATTCTTGAGTGAGGAAAAATGCCGGGGTAATTGATGGATAACCAATTGATTTTGTGAGGGCCAATTGAGATGAAATTTGGATGGGATGAATGTCCAATTGAAGCTGAGATTTTAAAATTCGTGTACCCCCACCTAGCCACAACATTTGGACCATTTTGGCTTCTAGAAGAGGGTGTCATGGTGGATCATTGAAGACCAAGTATATATGCATGGCCTAGATTGATTGTGGAAGATACTTCTTGTGGAAAATTGGCAAGGATGGCCCACCCTCTCTCTTATCTTCTTCTTCGCACACGGCTCCTTTTCATTTGGACTCTGCGGTCTCAGCTTCTGCTCGATTTCTTTCGGTTGAAGTCCAGCACCAGCAGAGAGAAAAGAACCAGCTTCCATTCGGTCAGCTTCTCTCCTTCAAACACCAACGTGGACTCCTCCCCTGCCAGCAAAGCCCATTTTCGTTTGTCTTTGTTTCCACCGAAGCTGATCCTGCCGAGCTTGCTGCCACTTGGCCGGGTGTACGTCTGGTTCGGTCAACAGCAGCTTCAATTGAAGCTCTTGGTTGACCGCTTGAAGCCCACGATTCCACCGAGTTGGTCGGCCACTCACGCCAGCTTCCACCTTCAGTCTTCCCCAGTGCGTGCCCTCAGCTCCACGCGTCCGAGTCTTCTCTTGAGTCGGTCAACAACAGCAACACCGAAGCTCCATCTCCACGCACCCAGTCGACACGGTGACTTCTCTGCTGGGTTTGTTGACCACCAGCGTCCCACCTTCTCATGCACGAATCAGCTCAAGTTGCGTGGCCACCTCTAGCTTCGCCGTTGCTCTTCACGAATCAGCCCAATTGAAGTCGTGGGCTTCAGCAACCACAGCCACGAATCTGTCTTGTTCGGCCCAGCAAATTTAGCTCCAACAGCCCAGCGAATTCCAAGCCCAGTGTCCGTGTATCTTCAGCCCATCTGCAAAGGTATTTCTAGCCCAGCATAAATTCGATTAGAAGCCCAGCAATTTCAGTCTTCAAGCCCGCAGAATTGAGGCCCAATTTCAGTCCACAAATTGAAGACCAAGTCAGTCCAGGAATTCTGCAGGCCCAGTCCAATTTAGATCCAGCCCATCCCAGTGCAAGAACAAATCTCATTTGGGCTGAGATTTGTTGGGCCAAGGTCAAGGCCCGGTCCAAGCCCGCCGGTGTTGTCGAAAATCCGATTTCGGCCGCCGTCGTGTCGCCGTTGCGGTGATTCGATCTCCGCTTTTGTCAAGTGAGTTTTACTCACTAAAGCTTTATTAGTTTGCTAATTATACTTAAGGTTGGTTAGATTTAATTAAATGCAATTAAGTGGTTAGATTAGTTTAGATCAATTAAATTAGAGACTTAATGATGCGTGTTAGGTGGTTAGAAAGACATTAACAAGTAAGCATGTCATGTTATTTATGGAACCAGTCTCGGTAATTTTCCGGGCTCGTCTCAGCGTGCAATTCGGCATTACGGGCCTAAATTGGATTTTTTTATAATTATTTATTTAATTTTCGAAATTGATTATTTAATTATTAATTTTTCCGGAAATTCATCCGGGATGGCCGGTGACAGGAATTTCGTGCTGATTATCATGGTGCAGTTCGTTTATTTATTTGAGCTTTATTTGGTGCTAAAGTAATTTATGAGTGAATTTAAGATTTATTCCTAAATTGAATCTGAAGAGGGTCGGGTGGGACCGTAAAGCCACTAGTTCTTGAGAGGGTCGGGTGGGACCGTAAAGCCACTAGTTCTTGAGAGGGTCGGGTGGGACCGTAAAGCCACTAAATTTAAGGGATTGCTTGGTGTAGGATGAATGACCTAGAAATGGTCTATCTGCATGAAATCGACTAGGTCGATTCGATCGATGCTTCGATCGGTGATGTGATTGTTTGAATACCTATTGAACTGTACTAATATGCAGATGGAATCTGAGGCCAAGGTAAGTCCTCCAACTCGTGCCGTGTTTAGGCAGCCTATAGTGTATTCGCCTTCTAATCGAGTCTTAGGGGGTAGGACTCGCTGAGACGTGGTCTCATTGGTTATTGAATAACCATTTCAGGACCTTGAGGAGAAGCTAAGGAAGAGGAACCTGAAGGGGAGAAGGACTTTTGAAGAAGAAGATAATCCAGAGAGGGATCTTGAATATAACCCGGATGTGGACTGAGATCCCATCCCTTTTGTAAACCCTGTCTTAGCGTAGATAGGTGTGAGTCAAGTATGTTGTGAATAGTATTGTAAATATACTATGAGTTGCGCTGTTAATAAAAGTGTGGTTGTGAATTTCAATATGAAAAATATGGCCTGCTTTCCTATCCCATTGTTTTATTGTCTGGGGATTTATAACTGCTTCCGCATGTGCTTAAATAATTGAAAGGGTTGGCGATACATAGTCCTGGGATATCGCATTCTAAAATCGACCAAGTAGAAGGATGTGCGCGCGTCTGAGGATCAGGGCGTGACATCCCCTTTTTGTGGTATCAGAGCGAAGTTCAAGATTGGAGTGATAAGGAGCGATGACCACGGGATAGTTAGTAGGAAAGGCCTTTGAATTCATGCTGGTGCATGTCTATGTTAGCTGAGTGCTAAAATTGTTTGTTGTTTGAATCGCTCTATTTCTAATTCAGTGTTGAATTGGAAGCAGGTGTCAATTATTTAAAGTGACACTATGAGCGATCAGGAGCCGAGGACTCCTGCAAAGAGGGCCAGTAGGGCCCTGACTCGGGGAAGAGTGCCGACTAGAATCGGTACCCGAGGAGGCCGTGGTCGAGCGCCAGCACAGGCTAGCGCGAGTGGAATGATTCCACCGGTTGTAGAGGCTAGAGTAGCACCACCTCCTGTTGGTGCGGGGGTAGCAGCCCCGGGTGAGCAAGCAACTATTGGAATCAACCAGGCTCTAGATGCTATGCGGGAGATGATGGGGCAACGGGCCGGGATCGACCGCCGCCTTTCTCATTTGTGGAAGCATTTGCCACTTTGCGCTGGGCCAATCTTTGCCGCAGCTCTTTGCTACTACCGCCGTACTTCCGCTACGGCCTGCGGTGCACCTGCCGTCGCCCCTGCTAAAATACTACCAGGAGTTGCGGCCGCTGGGAGGCCGGTTCACCAGTTGGTGGATCAATTCTTAAAGATGAATCCGCCGAAATTCATGGGTACCGGAGACCCTGAGGCTGCATCTTTGTGGGTACAGGATTTGGAAAAGGCATTTGCACTTCTGATGTGCAATGAGGAAGAAAAGGTGTTACTAGCTGTGTACCAACTTCAAGGTAACGCCAATATATGGTGGAGATCTGCCAAGGATATAGTATTCCCGGAAGGTGTGGTTCAAGTGTGGGACACCTTCCTAAGAGCCTTTAATGATCAGTACTTTTCGAGTACTGCTCGGGAACAAAAGATAGAGGAGTTCTACCGTCTCCACCAAGGGAGCATGACAGTTGACCAATATGGGGTCAAGTTCGCAGAACTGTCACAGTATGCCCCTAAACTGATAGAAGACCCTGAAGAGAAAGCTCGGAAGTTTAAAAGTGGTCTTCGTACTGAATTGAAACAACCTCTGCTACCATGGGACTTGAAAGATTATAGAGAGGTTTATCGTCGAGCCCAGATGATAGAGCGAGGATTGAATGATCAAGCTGCCTCGTCGGGGTCGAGATTTGGTGCTAATCGAGAAGCAATCAAACAAGGGAAGAGGCCGATGTCAGGGAACAGATTCCAAGGTCCGCCTAGCAAGAAGGGTGGATATGGTAGGCCGATGGCTGATAGAATGGGACCGTGTCGCCTTTGTGGGAGACGACATGGGTCAGCACCATGTCCAGCTAGGATGGGTGTGTGTTACGAATGTGGCCAACAGGGCCACATAGCTAGACATTGTCTCAATAGGCCAAGGAGACAACCGCAGCTACCACCGCCACCACCACGAGGACAGATTGGAGGGTATGCCCCTCAGAACGTGCCGCAAGGAGGACAGCAGAGTCCTCCAGCTCAAGGCACAATATATGCAATCACACAAGGTCAAGCAGAAGCTGCGCCTAATGTGATAACAGGTATGGTTTCGCTCAACGACCAACCTGCTTATGCTTTGTTTGATCCAGGAGCAACCCACTCATTTATTGCCGAGCAGTATGTTAAGTTGATGGGAGTCAGTCCTATATTATTGGAGTCGACAATGTGCATATCTACACCCTTGAAAGATAAAGTTATTACTGCTTTGGGTTGTTCGGGGTGCAAGTTAGTGATTGGTGAGCGAGGGGGGAAAATAGATCTTTTAGTCCTAGCCATGTATGACTTTGATTTAATAATTGGCATGGACTGGCTCACCAAACAAAGAGCTAAAATGGACTGCTATCGCAAAGCGATTCAATTTGACCCATTAGGGGGTAAGAGTTTCGAGTTTGTTGGGAATTGAGGAGGACCCACGCTTTCCTTAATCTCGTCACTAGAGGCAACTCGTTTGTTAGACGAGGGTTGTCAAGGTTACCTAGCAACTGTCGTGGATACGACAGTTGAGGAGCTGAAAGTGGAAGACATTCCAGTAGTTCAAGAATTTCCATATGTCTTTCCAAAGGAATTGCCAGGTCTACCGCCAGAAAGAGAGATTGAATTTGTGATTGAACTAGCACCAGGGACAGAGCCGATCTCAAAGGCACCGTACAGAATGGCATTGACAGAATTGAAAGAATTGAAAGTACAGATGCAGGAATTATTAGACAAAGGATTTATTCGTCCTAGTGCATCACCTTGGGGAGCGCCGGTATTATTTGTAAAGAAGAAAGATGGTTCATTACGTTTGTGCATCGATTATAGACAACTCAACCAAGTGACCATTAAAAATAAGTACCCACTCCCAAGGATTGATGATTTATTCGATCAGTTACAAGGAGCATCAATGTTCTCGAAGATTGATTTGAGGACGGGATATCATCAGCTGAGAATTAAGAAAGAAGATATTCCTAAGTCAGCATTTCGTACTCGGTATGGTCACTATGAGTTTACAGTGATGCCATTCGGGTTGACGAATGCTCCAGCTGCCTTCATGGATATGATGAACCGAATATTCAAGGAATATCTAGATCAATTTGTGATCGTGTTCATTGATGATATCTTGGTCTATTCGAGAAGTGACAAAGAGCATGAGAATCATCTAAGATTAGTGCTCCAGACTTTAAGGACGCATCAGTTGTATGCTAAGTTTAGCAAATGCGAGTTTTGGTTGACTCGTGTCGCGTTCTTAGGTCATGTGATTTCCGGAGAAGGAATCTCTGTCGACCCGAGCAAGATAGAAGCCGTGATCAATTGGCAGAGACCGACATCAGTGACAAAAATCAGAAGTTTTCTGGGATTAGCAGGTTATTACAGACGGTTTGTAGAAGGTTTCTCAGCGTTAGCATCGCCTCTAACTAAGCTCACGAAGAAAGACGAGAAGTTCATATGGACAGACAAGTGCGAGCATAGTTTTCAAGAGTTGAAGGAAAAGCTGACTACTGCACCCGTGTTGACGATTCCATCTGGTCCTGGAGGATTCGAGATTTATAGTGATGCGTCATTTAGAGGGTTGGGTTGCGTGCTGATGCAACATGGTAGATCTTCCCTACCCTTCTTGTGGTTGTTGCATACGCTT
The DNA here is from genome assembly GCF_016545825.1 of Eucalyptus grandis. NCBI lineage: Eukaryota > Viridiplantae > Streptophyta > Magnoliopsida > Myrtales > Myrtaceae > Eucalyptus > Eucalyptus grandis. Next base: position 27,281,560 of record NC_052613.1, read on the forward strand.
CCCTTATTAATTCGATCATAAAATTTTCACTTTTTAAATTGAGTTAATTCTGCAAATTTAATTGGAATTCCTGATATGAACGATTTTTAATAATATTTTAATATTTTTCAATTTTTATTATTTTTCTTGATTTTTTTTTTTTGTCTTCTCAATTTTATTTGTCGGTGGCCGGCCCAAGACTAGGTCGACTGAGGGTGACCTTTGCCCACATAATATGAAGCCGACCATTGATAAAATGAAGAAGAAAGGAAAAAAAGAAAAATTAATAAAAAATTTGAAAGAATATTAAAATATTATAAAAAATTATCAGCCTAAAATTAATAATGTAAACTTAATTGATAAAACATAAAAGTAATTAGGATTGCATCGGTAAAACTATAATAATTTTAGTTATTCATAAATAATTTTCTCCTTATGTGATGCTAATGTAGGAGATCACCGATGTTGATGGATCGCTTCCCATTCTCTCTTTCACTAATGAATCTAGAGAGAGAGAGAGAGAGAGAGAGAGAGAGAGATGGCAGATCTGTCCCTGATCTGATAAGGTCGTGTCAGTTGCTTGTGGGTTTCCCATTGTATCTGCATCTTGTCTTCAATGATATGTTCTTTGACCATAATTGTGTGTTCCCTAGAGTCAAAGCTTAGAATTCCCACAATTTAATGTGGGATTTGATGGGTGCCCTTGATTAAGTTTTGGAGCCACCTAAGATTTTTGGGTGGTGAAATTTGGAGAATTGCAAATGGCAAATGTGAAAAATTTCAAAATCGCTCGAGGGCGTTGCTGCTGTTTTCGAAGATGATTTTGTTCCCCGTGAAGTACGAAAGTTAGGTCGCTGCTATAATTCGGAATTCAATTGACCTTTTAAATAGCGCGTGCTTCCCTATTTCAATAGAGTGAGGACAACATGAAGTATGAAAAGAATATAGAGCAAAAATAGAAAAGAGTCTTTCATTGGGGTAGATTTGATCGTAAAAGAAAGAACAAAGTTGTCGATATCTATAAAAAAATGAATTAGCATGCAAATGAATAGCGTATATTTCGACTAAGAATGAATACTAACATAGCTAAATGGCCACTAGAGTGAACAATGGCTAGTAAAGGTCAATTATCATAACATGCTTTAAACTTTTGAAACGAGTTGATTGTGATTTCGAAAAACTTTATAATTAATGACGATCGGTTAATACACGCCTTTTGAAATCTAAGGTAATAACAAATTGGCCCCTCTTTCTTCTGTTAATGTAAGCATATTTAATACATAAGGATCATAACATTATACATGCTAACGGAATATGTGACGGACTTGAGATCGGTGGATTGTGATTTTTAAAAATCTGCGATCAGTCGTAGACCATATATTGAATTACGACAATGCGTTGATGTTGTGCACAATGTCCCCGTCTTTGATCCAAAGGTGAAAAACCGGCTGCCCGGTTCGTCAAGTGCTCATGAGTTTTGATCAGTGGCTCTCTCTGGCAAGAACATGGCGGCTGGCGGCGGGTCGGCGGCCGGTTGGAAAGGGCATTAGACGTCCGTCTCTTTAATAAGCAAATGGGAGGATGCTCGTGGGCCTTTCGGATCACGCATTACAAGCTTTGCGCTCTGGTGCTTTGGGCTGTGGGCCTGAAAAGGTAGGGTTTGGGCTCTAGGAGTTTCAGAGTAATTTCATCTATTAGTACATGCTCCTTTCATTTCATAAAAAAATCAATGATTTGAGAATACTTTTCCAAAATAATTGTCTGTATTATTTACGAAAATGAATGAATGAAAAAATATTTTTATCGTTTATAAAAATTTATAAATATTAATTATTGTTAGTAATGAAAATATTTTAAATGGTAAAAGTAATCATTTTTAGGAAAATACTTTTTGAATAATTTTTTTCCCGCAAAATAAATGAAATATATATGACTCTTTATTTTATTTTGCTTTTTAAATTTCAAGCAAAAATATTAATTATTATCATAATAAATTAAGGCCATGAAAGCCATGCATCACGTGGGTGTTTGGTGAGACCAAGAAGCTGGTTGGGTTTCTCCAACAACCAACCACGTTGTCTCTTCACTTGTCTTCCCTTTTGTCTTCTTTGGCTAGTCACAACTTTCAAATAATCAAAAGGAAAAAAATCGTTTACTATGATCTGCAATTATAAAGAACCCTAAAGAGCTCGCAAAGAGTACTTGATTAAAACTTCACGTTATGCACGTCGATAGCCAGAAAAACTATAGGTTCTATGGATACTCGACTAATTTGATGTCTCCCATATTTGACCATAATTTATAGTTGAGCTCCAATATGAAAACCGAAATCAATCGAGTAATTAGGAGAGGAGCTAAATTTGCCGCTTCATGGTCGGTCCTCGAGGCTATATTGCTTGGTTTGACATAAATGAATCGGGGAAATAGGATCGCTCAAAAGATTACATATCAAGTACTTGAGATGATCGATTTGTTTTGTTCATGGAAACTCACAAAAAATGAGTTTTCAGTAATTAATTTTCGCAAAGTAAATGAAGCTATACTTGGCAGATAGTTTCTCGGAGAGTGCATCGACTTAACTTAGCCATGTCGCTTATACTTCGCATACTCATTCTGAATCCTAATCCTTTCTTTATGTTAGAAGGATTAACATGAAGAATCCATAGATTGTCAAATTCTAAAAACAATCAGAAACTTGCGGCCTAATGAATGGATGAAGTCAAAACATTCAAATTTGAATTTATTAGTTGCGATTCGCTCAAGAGACGTCCGTAACTTTGCACAATAGCAAAGGACAAGTCAGTGGAATTATAGGTCCTTTTTCTGGACAGACATCATTAATAGTTTCTTGGTCAAACTTGTCGCATTTGCCCTAGAGTTGGAGTCAAGAGATGTCCGCACGCAATTCAAAATTTGCGACTTGGGATAACTTTATAGACGGTCTTTACTTCAGTCCAGAGAACATTTTTTTGTTTTTGTTTTTGAAAAAAATGGAGAATAAAGAGAAGGGGGCTTGAGCTTAAAACTAGAAGTAAGCATGGGATCCGATTCAACCTGGAAACTGGACTGCTGGTTTAAAATAGACTGGTTCTAGGGAGAACCGGTTGGGTTCAATCCGCGAACTTGGAAATGGCCTTTGGGGCTGGAATTTCCAAGGCCGGAATCGACGGTTACTGTTTCATAACGGATCGGGTCATCGGGTTGAACCAATTCTACACCTGGTTTGGAAGACTAAGAATAAATCAAGAACTCCTTAAAGCGTTTGATCGACATATGCTGTGAATGTTTGCAATTATACAAGATGTAAACGAGAATGTCACGCGAAGATGTGCTCGCATGCTTATAGATAGATTGGATGTGAAGATTGATTAATTTGGAAACTTAAGGAGCTCTAATAAGTCATTTATTTGCTGTAACAAATTTTTTAAGAAACTTAAGAATTCATTTACTATTTTAGATAATGAAGTGCCCATTGAGCGCAAATTGAGAAAATTGTTCAAAACTCTTAAACTTATTATACTTTTATCAATTCGGCTTTAAATCTTTCAATTTTATTAATTGAGTCCTAAATATTTTTAGCTTTATTAATTGAGTCTATATGGTCAATTTTAACTAGAAATTGCTGTGGACGCTAGTCATCTTATGAAGCATGGCCAATGCGCACATATAATTTTTAATAATATTTTTGAACATTTTCTTTTTTCTTTCCTTTTTTTGGATTGAGGTAGCCCTCGCTAGTGGTTGACGAGGGCTATCCTCGATTTGGCTAGCGATGGTGTCACGGCCCTCAATCTAGAAAACAAAAAAAGTAAAGAAAGTGAAAAAAATTATTAAAAAATCTACATTAACATTAATCGTGCCACATAGGCGCAACGTCAATGTTAATAATTTCTAGCTAAAATTGATTGGATTGACTCAATTAGAAATTGTTCAAAGGTTTACGGTTTAATTGACAAAATTGAAAGGTTTATGATTAAATTGGTAAAAAGATAATAAATTTATGATTTTTTAAACAATTTTCCAGCGCAAATTCATGTGATTCTTTTATTTTCCATTCGAACTTTTATTCTTTCACATTATAGTTTCCTTGAGTTTATATTTATTGCATATTTTTGTCAATCACTTCCGAAAACAGCGTATTAATTTTAGTCCTTTCTAATTGGTAGATTATGTTTCCATATGTTTAAATCTGCTCGCTGAAAAACATCAATGCATTAGATGTCTTTTTTAAATACTTGTTGATTTTTCATGTCAACTTTTATATTAAGGGTTTTTAATATAGCATGCTCATGACATTAGCTTATGTTTGCTTGTCTAAATCATCTATCTATTATGTATCGTTGCTTTTTTCTTTTTCTTTTGGTGAATATTGTTGCTTTTAATTGTGCCTTTGACCTTTTACGGACCACCCCCAAAAAAAAAGTGTTGTTGACCTTTCATGCTATTAATTTCGTTAATAAATTCGATCTGTCATGTTTTTACCAATAAATATTCCTTCGTAAATTTTATGAGACGATGAATAACATTCACATTTAGTTTTGAAAATAAAAGATTATCTCTTAGAAGATAAGTATGTTATTAATACTTAGTTTGCAAATGCATGGTTTCAACATTTAAGTAATGATTAATTTTTAAAGTTTAGAATCGACATTATTTCCTACATTCTGATGACTGAATTTAAATATTTAAATATATTGTTGAACTGTGTGATTTTTAATATTATTTCTATGTAAAGAGATGGTTGTGAAATTTTTAGTCTTATTACTAACCATCGTTCTGTGATAAATTTACAAAAAGTTAGTAAAAGTGAGGTTATTTTATCACTAAAATATATACATTGATTTGCAATGAAATGTACTAAAAATGTCATGTAGATTTAGTAAAATATTTCTGACGAAGTTAATGTTGTTGATGACACTAATCTATAAAACCTAGCGAAGTAGTTCCGATTCAATCGACATTACAAGATGTAAATTCTCAAGAAAATTTAGAATCACCTTGGATATTGAATTCGGATAATTTAGAAAGTCAGGAATGCATACATTGTTAAAAATTTTAAATCCACGTGTCATAAATATTATTTTCAGTTATAGTTTTCATGATGCTGCGACATGAAATAGTTCATAATTATGCCAATGATGTTGCACAAATGCTAATATTTGTTTTCTTGATAATATGCAGTACTCGATTCTCTCATAAACATATTAACTGAAACATATCATTATTAATCTATATTCTTATATAAGCAATGCTGTACTTAAATCCGTAATTTTGTCAGTAAAGTTATTCTTGGATAAACCTTTTACAGAAGTTGTGATCATTAAATTTTAATAAATGGTGATAACTTTAAGAATTATATCACAAAATCTATCTCTCTATAACTAATCTTGTACGAATTTTTTTTATTATCATTCTTCGTATTGCAAGTCATCCAATTTTGTGATCTTTATTCTTGAGCATCTGCACTTTTTTCTTTCTGTGGAACAAAGGATCTTTTTTTCTTGATAGGCAAAATCACAGAACCAATAAATTAGTAAAACAAGATGTAAGCTGCATTGTTTCATGATGAATGTCTAAATTCATAATTAGGACGAATTTAAACATTATTTTTGGGAAAAAATGAGAGAGTGGGTCAATCTGTAAACATGAAATTTACGTAAAGAAAATTAAGCATTTCCCTTCCATTTGACTTAATCAAGTAAACATTTAATTACTTGGTTAATGAAGTTTCATTTGGGAAAAAGATATAAAATATTTCATATGGATACATGGCGTCATATAGAAGGAAATTACTACTCCTGACCAATCATATTGGGTCAAAATAGTGTCAGTAATTTGTTATCTATATTCTAATTTAGATATTCATCAAATCAATATCAAGAGAATCATCTCCCAATATTCTCTGCAATTATTTATTCAAAGAATATTGCATCATTCCAACATAGAATACAAGAGGAGGAATATATTTTTGTAATCCTAATGTATCTACATCAACTGTACAACCTTGGTGGGAGATTACTCTATCTTTCGAAATACGATTTTCTTCTCTGATGGTCCACATCAGACACTTTAAATACGGATGCTCAATTCAAAAGAGGATATAGCAAAGATACTCAGAAGAAATTCGAAAAGGCATCAAAAGAATAATAGAATTCTGTCCAAATTGTGCTTCATAGCTTGGTTGTGTTTGTCAACATTTATCGGATTTCAATCGGATCAAGCTCCAGAACTCGAATTCCGGAGATTTTGAGTTTTCCCATCGCTTGATTTCGAGATGAACTACAACAGCACTCTGAGTTAATGTTTCTGCGAACGAAGGAATCAGAGCCACTTGACTTTCAAGTTTAATTGTACTAAGTTCTTTGATAATAATAAAATTCGGCACTAATTTTCTTGTCTGAAACTTTAGATATGAAATCTATTCGTGCACAAACTTTTAGGACGCACGACGTGTGGACATCTCTATCTATCATCTTTTATCCTCAAGCATCACGGCTCATAAAATTCCCCTTGAAGAGCAAAATCGCCAACGAAAAATGATAAGATTTTCCGCAAAGTTGAAAAAAGATGCCTCAGATATATAAACCAAGCTGCAGTATCCTAAGTTATATCTACTGATGAGGGGAGAAAAATGAGAGCATCCAAGCCGCTTCCGATGGCGGTATACCTGTGGAATAGATCCGTCTCTCATGCGTACCAAACCTGGAGCATCCAAGGTTTCTTCGACTGGATGGCGAAGAAGTATCACGACGGTAAACAATGTGTTCACTCTCTTCAAGGTGTCGCCTTTGATCGGTACACAGATCTCAAGCCGGACTCGATCAACAGTCAGGATCGAAATGGTTACATCGGTTTTACGGTGCTCAATGTACCGTGAGCATGATGAGCTTTTGCCAACGCCCACCACGAGGAAGATGAACTGGTCGCTGACCGCACTGATCGATGGAGAAACCTTTGTGTCTCTCGCAAAGATCATCTCAGCTCCTCAGCCACTTGAAATCTGCATCTCATGGCATGCATGTGGAGCAACCTTCGTGTTTCTCGAAGTTTTTAAGACTCCCGACCGGCAATAGTACAGAGATTCGAATGATTTGAATATGAAATCGAGTGACAAGACTCCTGATTAGCATGAGCATAAAGGTCAATCAAGGCCGGTTCAGTTTTCATGCTTCGGAAGGATTTGTCTCGAGTGGACAGCATGCGTCCTTGGTCGAACCTCGTCAATCGATTTCAGCTTGTCGAATATGCACTTCCCACGGTTGAAGTAAATGCACACAATGCTAATTAAAAGCATGTGACAAAACCGGGTACCGATAATTATGCGATAACTATATTTGTTAGTCGTAGGTTCTTATCTACTTTTCTTTTTTCAGATATATGTTGTGAAGTATCGCTAATCCATCCTCGACTTGATTGACTCTTGCGAATACATGCTAACCGTGCCATCCACTATGGTCCGTTGGTTAAATTTGTAGGTTCAAATTTTGTTGGTGGACCATCTCTTCACAAATTATTAGGGAAGGGATTATAGCCCACAATATATATTCACAACACTGGGTTTAGAACTGAAATGATTAATAAAGCAAGAAACACACTAAGATAAATGCGCTACTAGCTAGAAATTAATTGATGATCACATAATTTTCACATTCTAACCGGTCACCACGTTGAACACACCCAGAAACTTAGACAAAGAAATTAAAAAATAATTTACACTAAGATTTATCACTATCTACATAGCCCTAATTAATAGTGCTTTGCACTAGCTAGCCACTACATATACCCTAACCGACCAGCTCAAAGCATTAAAATCCATCTCATTGGCGCGAGTCAAAAGGTTCATCAGTCCATGCCGTAGACATTGTATACGTTCTCCTGCATGTAGAAAACGTCCTCGTACGCGAACTCCCCGGGAACCGCCTGTCCATGCTCGCGTCCATCGACATCGACGAGCTCGGGCTGTTGCTTGACGCCGCGGGCCCGTCGGCCCGCTCCAGCAGCCGCTGGATCTCCTTCTCCGACTCGATCAGCTGGTCCTTCAGCTTCAGTACCTGCGTATAAAAGAAAACCTACCATATTAGCGTAAGGCGAAAATTTTGTCAACCACAATTTCAAGATGTAAATATAATTGTTCTTTTTGGAGATTTTGGGGTGGATCTTTATCCGTAGATCAGATTTTGGAACGAAGGGTGGGGGACAAATGCGCTGCGTGGGCCTTTCAAGGCCCAAGCCACCGTAAACAACATCGTACGGACCACCGTCGGTACTTGGCTTTCTAGCGGTGTCGGATTGCTGGTGCTTGGACCATTTCTTTCCTTTCGGGTCTGTCGTTTTCCTTCTCATTTTCTTGAAAGAAAATGATGAGAACGTAATAGAAAAGGACGAGAAAAGAAAAGTGGGGAAGAGCGAGGTGGCGTTGGCATTCTTCGAGCCTAGAGCTCATGCACGTTCAGATGCTGGTGGGGTCATGCCCCGTCCTCTTCTTTAGGATAAGACCACCATCATCATCATCATCATCATCCATCAGCTCCAGCCAGCTATCGTCCCCAGGAAGAATTTGAGTATTTTTAATGTCGTTCTTTTCCTTTTGCTGAAACGGAGAAGATGCAAGGATCGAAGGGTCGAGATATTGTGAGAATTTTCCTGAAAATCCTCGTGCATGACAGGACAAGCAGCACCTTCTCTTTTGCGTTGAACTCTCTTCTTGATGCGTAGGATTCATGGTCGCTAGAAGTGAAGATCAATCCACTTCAAGAAACTAAATGGCATTAACCAAATTATACTGTAGAGAGAGAGAGAGAGAGAGAGGAGGGAGGAGGGAGGAACCTCGGATCGAGGCGGCACTTCTCGATGACGGTGCCCTCGTGCGCCGACTTCATCTTCGCGTACTCCTCCTCGAGCTTCTTGTTCTTCCACCGGGCGCGCCGGTTCTGGAACCAGACGGCCACCTGCCTCAGGTCGAGCCCGAGCTCCGAGGCCAGCCGATCCTTCCTCTCCGACTCCAGCTTGTGCTCGCTCCCGAAATTCTGCTCCAGCAGGTTCACCTGCTCCTCGCTCAACTTCCTCTTCCTCGGCCCCGCTGCGCCGCCCTCGCCCTTGCTCTTCTTCCTCCTGCGCCGTGGCTTCGACTCTACACGCCACCCAAAAAGAAAAGAACGATACCGCCAAGTTAGTCACGGCCGGTTCCATTTCCGCACCGCCCCGAAAGTCCGGCGGCCGAACGAGATACGACGCCTGTCAGTGCGTACCTAGAGCATGGAGACGCATTAGATAGGGGACTAACCTTTAACGGGCGGTACGATCTGCGTGTAAACCCCCGGGTACAGCTCAGAGATAAGAGCCATATGTTCTTCTAGTTGGTGGTCGTTGTCCATGGTGATTCTCATGCCCCCTTCTCTCTTTCCGTGTCTGCGGTAAAAGGAGCTTTGCTGCAGCTTCTTTTTCGCAGGGAGGTCACTATGTGTTTGCGTGCGCTCCTCCTCACTGGTTTTTTGAGTGGAACTCAAGCATTTAGCAGACCGAGACCTTTTTTTATAGGGAGAAGGGTTGCTAAATGGGGCTCCGAATTCGGCCTAAATTATCCGGATTGCCATCGAGACTTGTGTGCGGAATTTGACGAAGAAGTGATGTCACCTTGCTTAAATTTTTATGTCTGGTTTATTGAGACATAAACATCGTTTCCAACGTAATGCTCGATACTTTACCGAGGGAGCACGTAAAGCGAAAGGTTGCACGTAGGAACGCCTCGACACGTAGCCCCCCTCCTCCCCTCCCTCCCCCTCCGTTTCGGGCCCGAGTCCTTTCGTGGGAAAACCGTGCGAAGATGGTAATCGCAGTGACGAAAGATCAGTGACCAGATTCATGCACCGATCGTTTTGGGAATATTCCTATCCGCTAGTTTCTCTTCCGATTCTATCTCTCGACCCGGAGTACCGTGACCTTAAGGCATGTTGCGTTTAGGTTGCTATGATTGAACAGACGTGCGTGCTGGTGTGGTTTCTTTCGATTGATAGCATGACCTGGATATGGTTCAGTTCTTGAAATAGCCGAGCAAGACGTCCGACTCATTTACATGAGAATCTTGGTTGAATTTTGTGTGATCTGGTCTGAACAGTCTGGATAAGATAGCTTTTTCTTGTTTTTTTACCTTCTTTGCGCGAGGACATATGCACATTGAACTCGGTCAATATGAAAAACGAAAAGCAGATTATCATGCCAAGAATCAGGGCTTTTCGACCGATCGCCTCGCTTCCAAATCTTGCCACCGTGATACCCCGAATAGAATTATCCTACATCTAGGATTCCCCGATTTATCAAGGCGGGGCCGTGATTCTTCCGGTCGGGTCTCTCGATTGGCGGGATATGAATATGGCCGTTGCTCACATGCAAATCGTGGGTGATGCCTGATACATTCATAATACGACGTCAAGACTCGCTGGAGCTTTTTCCTAACTCGCCATGGAGGAAAATACGGCTCGTCTAGGTAGGTGCAGCGACTTGTGCCACTTAATCCCAAAGGGGGAGAAAGAGACGGTGCTGTGCTGCACACAACCGGTGCATCCATTTCGCGATGGCTTGGACGGACAGAATCGCGCAAAAATAATTATACCCCCATCACTTTTGTATTTCCCCAATGTTTTTGCTGAGAATGCGAACCCGCCTCCCCCTCCCCCTCTCTCTCCTCTTTCACATCCCATTAAAAATTTACTATAGTCAATCTAGAAGATAAGCTCTGAGGAAATCAAGGGGACAGAGGTGGGGTCAAAATTGATGTGGCGTGAGCCTAGGGACCTCCTCACCCTATGTTTAGTGATTTGGATTGGGGGTTAGGTCGCTGATCCCAAACCTGACCACCTCGAATTTGAATAAACAACAGGAATTGGGGATGGTCGTGGCCTCTGGATTCGAACGCTTTAGCCGTGATGAGAAAGAACCTTTGTCGTCCAATCGGGGGTGTTCCTTCACCTTGTGCTATCTACCGTGACCCGAGCCGCACTCGGTTTGTCTCAATAGGAAAAATAAAAATAAAATCTCGTATGCGTGGCTCGAGAAGAGTAAAAGAACAGTAGTTAAAAGACCTTGGAATGTTGACCCCATTATATCCGCCAAAGTAGTTCATAGTGTTAATGGGGAACAAAGAAAAAATCCACTGGCCCATAAGTACCATAGTCCTTCACGCCACTTTTGTAGCGCAATAGATAAGTTAGAAGGTCTGACGGAAAAGTTTGACTTAATAGATAGGATGAGCGCATGTGTATGTGAAAATTACTTGAATTTAGTAAATAAGTGATACGAAATTTTTATGGTATCACCTACTGATAAGCAACGCAGTTGGTTGGGTTTATTACCTCATCGCCGAGGGAATGGGTTTGAATTTTTGCATTGTCAACACGTCTTAAGCAGGGAGCTATGATGGTAGGGTCCTGTACTAGTTTCTCCCAAGATTTACGTCTAAATAGCGGCTTGCGGTGAGGCTGACGGTGTTATCGAACACCCGGCGGGTCGTGTGACCCTAAGGGCTCGGCGGTTCCTCGGTATCAAAAAATAAAAATAAATTTTTATGGTACCCCTTTTATGTGGAAGCTAGATTATGAATGACACGTGTATCCCACGCTAGATCAGGCGACACGTGGATTCAATGAACAAGGGGTTGCAAATGTCAATTAGATTGTGGCAAAACCTAACTTTGATACCATGAAAGCGAGTGTATGAATCTCATATGGAAGCGATGTGAGATACCTTAACAAAAGACGAGAAAAATCCAAAAAATTTAAGTTGATTGTGGGAGAGAGACTACATGTATATAAAGAGTATGAGGACAAACAAAATTAGGAATGGGACGAGAAATTTAATAAATGACGTTAAGACACACACAAAAGGATATCACTTGGCTTTGATAGTATATTAGAAAGTTTAACCCAAAAGTTTAAAATGATAAGTTGAGGAAACATCTCATATATATATATATATATATATATATAAAGATATATGAAGGGATGTGGGATATTTCAACATGCTTATTCTTGTTTGCGCCAACATTTCCTTGGGGTGAGAGAGAGAGGTGTAATATATTGGAGGGCACTGAAGCAAACTGAGTTGGCGTCACTCTCTGCGTCAGTTGCTAAGCACTCGGGACCCCTTTCCTCATGGTGGAAGTACTTTCTTTCTAGCCTGGATTTATTAATCACC